>NW_026594083.1:9941364-9959705 GCF_907164565.1 Psammomys obesus | reverse complement strand
ATCTATCTATCTATCTATCTATCTATCTATCTATCTATCTATCTATCTATCTATCTATCTATCTATGCGTACACAATGGGTATTTGTACTCCAAAAGTATTTTGAAAAAGCTTAGTGTTTGTCCTCTGAGTCATAAATTTCAGGCATTGCCAATCCTTATTAAATTATATTAATCTGGTTCGAAAGAAGTAGTGAAACAAAAATATTTATAACTGTCATTCACTTGGCACTGACAAGCTTTAACTGCAGAAGAATGAGAAGCAGCATTTTCCTCACAGTCAGAGGGCAGGGGGTCCTGATGGCACAGAAATTTGTGCCATAGATAGTGTGATGCAGACAGTGTCAATGGCAGATTCTGAGTGCTTATCCGTGTTTCATATGCATGATTGCATTCAGTCTCTGTTCCCATGAAAGGGAGCTAGTACAGAAGCATGGATTCAAGTACTGTGATTGTTAATTCTACCTACAATGGTGTACATGTTGCATTTAAACTTTGCTAATATTAAATAATTTATTTATGTAATAATTCATAAGGCAAGTAACATTACAGCTATTGGAAAGAAAAAATGAAACACTGAATCAGCAGAAAGACACACATGGTATATACTCACTTATAAGTGGATAAGAGGCATATAGTATAGGATAAGCATACTAAAATCTACATACCTAAAGAAGGAGGACCCTAGGGAAGATGCTTAGTCCTCATTCAGAATGGAAAACAGGATAGACACCAGAAACAGTAGAAGAGAGAGAAGAGGACAGGAGCCTACCACAGATATTCTGTAAAAGACTCCACCCAGCAGAGGATCCAAGCAGATGCAGAGACTCACAGCCAAACTTTGGACAGAGTTCAGGGAGTGTTATGGAAGAAGGGTATGGATAGAGAAAGATCCATAGGGGACAGTAGTCCCACAAGGAGACCAACAAAGCCAAAAGAGCTGGGCCCAGGGAGGACTGCAGAGACTGATTCATCAACCAATGACCATGCACAGAGAGGATCTAGACCCTCTCTCACATGTAGCCCATAAATAGCTCAGTCTCCATGTTGGTCCCCTAGAAAGGGGAGAAGAGGCAGCCACTGACATAAACTCAGTTGTCTGCTCCTTGATCACTTTTCCCTGGTGGGTGACCTAGGCAGCCATCAGGGGAAGAGGATCCAGACAGTTCTAATAGGGTCCTGATAGACCAGGGTCAGACAGTAGGGAGGAGAACTTCCCTTATCAGTGTCTAGGGGAGAGGGATAGGGGAGGAAGAAGGAGGTAAGGTGGGACTGGGAGGATATGAGGGAGGGGACTACAACCGGGATACAAAGTGAATAAATTGTAAATAATAATAATGAAGATGATGATGATGTAAAATTTTGCTCCATGATGATACTGTGATATTTTATTCTTTCACATTGTTCTATATTTAACAGGAATATAATGTTTTAAAGTTTTGATTGCACATATTTATTTAATTGTATGTATTCATTTCTATGTGTGAGAGAAGGGGGCATGGAACACAAGTACCATGATGCATAAGTTTGGACCAGAGGACAGATTACAAGAGGAGGATGTCACCTTCCACCATGCATGGCCCCAGGCTTGAATACACGCATCCATCCTTCTTAGCCAACACTTTATTTACTGAGTGATCTATCTTACTAGTCCTGAATTTGTATTAAGTGAATTCCTTCTTTCACAGTTCCTTACATGCATATGATGCTGGCTGACTATTTTCATCTCCTAACTCCACATAGTTCACTCCCACCATTGTCAAACCAGAGACACAACTTTTAAAAGGCATGCATGCAGAAAGGGGAGGAAGGGTGGGATCTGGAGGGAAGGAGGGAGGGGCTTATGGGGATACAAAATGACTAAAGTGTAATTAATAATAATAATAATAAAGAATACTTTAAAAAAGTGTACTTATGTTATACTGCATTGAAGTGAGCCTCACTTGAAAGTGTCTATTACACTCAACATTTAAGTTTCTAATGTTAAATTTGAGACTGAAAAGTCAAACACTGCCAAAAAGTATAAAAATATCTGATATATATCATGCTTTTTGTTCTCCTTCACAATCTTCCTCCACCTCAATACCTAGAACAAACCTAAAACACCATTCATGACTATAAAACCCTAGACCTTGGGGAAAATACCTTAGATTCTTATTTTCCCAGGTTACAATGAACGACCGTATTTTTACAATGCCTTACACCCTGTTATAGAATGTATGTTGTCCGCCTGCCTCTTCCCCATGTATCACCCACATACATATACATAAACACACATATACAGTCTTCCAATAGAATAAATTTTTAAAAAATATTCTTTCTATGGCTAAAATAATATAAATACCAGTCATCAAAAATACTTGGTATAGAGTGCTGATCCAAATTTTAAGTTCTACAATCTACATTTTTGGATTATTTTAATTTAATAAAATTTTATTTATATATATACATGAGATTTAAATTAAAACAATTTGACACCTTGAAATAAAAATTTAGTAAAAATACAAATTTGTTGTTACCTTATGAATTGCCAGATTTGTAGTAGCCTAAACACACACACACACACACACACACACACACAAATAATATTTAGAACTTCACAGGATAGGCATTATTACAATCATTTATGCCATAATTTAATATTCTTGAACAATGACAGCTATTAAAGACAAATAATTTTGCATCATGTTTTCATTATGTTTATGTTGTTACTTTAGAATCAGAGATCCATTTTGGGTGTTCAAGCTTAACTTTATGTGAATAGGCGTTAAGGAAAAGATGGTCTGAAGAGAGTAGTTTACACCCCATTTACTGTTGGCAACCTCTACTTGGCAATAACTCCCCTTTGTTCCTGGAAAAAAATCAAAATCCAAGAATTTAAGATGTAGAAAACAAATCTTAAAATCTTTGCATAATTATATTTACAGTTGGGTTTAATAAAGTTATTAGCACCTCATTAATTTCTTGAAACACAAGAACAAGCAAACAAGAAATGATGTCTTTCCATAAAAAACCAATATGAAATGTGATTGAATGATCTCTACCTTTTAACTTTGTACACATAATTATAGTCAACTAGAGTACTATCCCTGTCTTTGTTTATGTGTTATCTCTTAAAATCATTTCCTGGGCTTTTAAGATAGTTAAAGTTGACATAATCATCTGTACTGTTACAAATCTACTTTTTTTTTTAATGACATCGTATCTTGCTTATAATATAAGCCTGTCTGCAACACTTATCTGAAATTCTGATATACTAAGCTTTTTTGCTTTCCCTAATTACTAGTTATATAACTAAAACTAAAATGCCTTCTGAGTTATTATTTATTGCTTCTTCCTTGTTTTTCAGTCCATATACACATGCATATTACAACATTCACTTGATAATCAGTAACCTGAAAATCCCAAATCTTCCAATATCTAAAATCTTCCAATATTTGAGCATCCTAATCATTCAGCTTGAAAATTGCACACTTGGCTTTATGTGGCATATCTGAATAAAATCACGCTCACTGAAAGTATTGCATAAGATCCTCTTCAGGCTGTGCATATAAAACACATATAGAATAAAATTCATGCCATTGAGGTTTTGGTTCCATTTTCAGACTATCTTTTTTATATGAACAACTATTTCAAAATCCTCTCCCTAAAAAAACAATATCAGACTCCTGATCTCAAACATTTTGAGTGAGGGATACTTTACCAGTAAATTCGGAGCATTTTCTTAAAGGAAGGTTAAGTTCACAAATCTACAGCATGCTCTATCTCTTTTATTCTATAACTAATTGCATTCACAGCTTTACAGCAACCTATCCTGCCTCAGCTACTTCCAAAATCCTTATAATATTTACAAAGAAATAAATTATGTAAATAACTATACTTTGGTAAAGCTAAGGAAAAAGAAAAAGAAGGGAATATTAGAGAGTCACACCATTTTGTCACCTAAGAAAGTGAGGTGACATCTCTAAATAGAGTTCAGTTGAGTCCTCAGTAATAGACAGACATCAGTACCTTCAAGAAATATATGAAGATTCAGATATAATACCTTCTAAGTTTTATTTTTCTGCCTCTAAAATTCTATAACTCTATTGACTTGCACATAGCTGGCAGCTGTTGGCCCGGTAAGAGGAGTAAATAACATTTTGGTATGACAGGAATTAAAATGGAGGGATGAGGCTGAATTATGACATTCTAGCAAAGGCTGCCATTAACAGGCACAACTGGAAGTGTGTATCGTCCTCAGCGATATGAACTATCTGCTGATACTCATCACACAGGGACTACTCTGGGAAGCTGTCAGAATAAAAAACACTCCTGTTCTAAAATATAATAACTCTAGTTAATATGCTTCCCTGATCTGACAAGTGCTGATTTATGATGTTAACTGAGGATTAGGCATCAACAAGCAATCCTCACAGTTATTGCTGCACTTGAGAGAAAAATCACACAAGTGACCCCCAGGCTACTCCAGTGATTTGCATATATCTATGGCAAGGCGTGTTGGAAAAAGGTTCTCATTTTAATGTTTAATGTTTTCACACCTGAAAAAACAAACTGATTATTCAGATATTAATAATGTGTGTATTCAAATAGAGTTCCTTATTTTTATTGGATTCACATTATAGTCAAGCAAGTTTGGAGGTTCCTTTGAAAGATATCCATAATTAATTTACATTTTTATCAACTAGCAATTTGAAGCATCACGAAGTAACATTTGAGTGGGAGGACCAAATTTGTTTATGGAGATTTTAAATATAAATTTATATCATAGATTCTCTACTGAAAAATTTGAACCTTTTAGGATGTTGCTGGAAGGGGAATCACTGTGTCCAAATCCTCCTTGGACAGTGAGGGAAAGCTGAGAGCTCTTCCTTGTGATTCTAGGGGATGTGCATTGTAATGACTTCCTTTGGGGGGAGGTCCTACTTTGTCCATGTGCATTCTGCAGAGGCCTGCATAATGGAAGCCAGAGTAAAAACTGCTCATGCAACCAAAAGTCAAAACACAATTTGATAAATCACTATGTCTCATGTGAGACGAGGAAAGCTGGGTTTGCTTTTTGTCAGCAACAATCCATTTACAGTTTTATTCTGTTTGCAGAATGAAATATACTAAAATGTTAAAATAATGTTTTTATTTTATTTTATACAAAAAATTCAGCCAAAACAATATTTGTGTGCATCAATCAGTATTTTAGAAGAGGATTATTAACTGAAAATAACATTAGTTTGATAAGAGTGCTTCTTGCTCTTCGTATTTTCAATAAAAATCAGTACTTTCCAGTATCAAAACAAATGTAGATTTAGGTCACATCAATTGGTAGCTTAGCAAAAGATACAGAACAATTCTCAAGAAAATTACGAGCAGAGGTTCTAGGTTATATCCATACATGGTCTTTGGTTGGAGAAACAGTCTCATAAAAGACTCTTGTGCCCAGAGATATTTGGTCCTTGTGGAGCTCCTCTCCTATCCAGATCATATTAACTGTTTTTCCCTAGTAAGGGGAACAGGGACTATTTCTGACATGAACTCAAAGGTGGGCTCTTTGACACCCCCCCCCCAGAGGGAGGAGCAGTCCTGCTAGGCCACAGAGGAGGACTTTGCAGCCAGTCCTGAGGATACCTGATGAAACAGGGTCAGATAAAAGGGGAGGAGGACTTGGAAAGGAGCAGGGAGGAGATGAGGAAGGGAGGGTGGGATTGAGAGAGAATGAGGCAGTGGATACAGCTGAGGTACAAAGTTAATAAACTGTAACTAATATTAAAAATTTTTAAAAAAGAAAATTATGAGCAGTAAGGTAAATGTAATCATAAATTAATGCTGGAACTCATTGTGGATAATATATCTAAGTCATTTGTCTTCCAATTGTCGTAATCTAATGAGCCCGGCAACATAATTAATTGACTAAAACACCAAAAGAAAAACAATATATGTCTATACCAATTTATTTTCAAATGTTTTTTTCCATTGAAAATTTTAAATCATGGGCTTATTTTAGTATCATTTTCTAATTTTAATCAAGTAAATATCAAATATTAACTTCAATTACATAGTATATGAATTAATTATTGTCTTGAATAAGTCTTCTCAAACCAACATCATTCTTCCTTATTCTCAAAAGCTTGAAACTGAAATATTTATTTACCAAGTCTGAACTTCTGTAATAACTACATAGATTTAAGTAATGCTTTGGTTCTTGACAAAAACAGGCAAATCAGTTCTTATCTGTATTCTTTTACTGGTATGAGGAAGACAGGAAGTAAAGGTACAGTGAGTAGTTGTGTTCTCTTATTATTAAGAATTATGTCAAAAAGAAATAATTGTATATGAACAGCTTATTCTGAGTTATTTAGTCATGCTCACCCAATTTTAAAATTTTAAACATTTATCTATAAATTTGATTATCAATCTTGAAATCCTTAACTAGTTTGGAATCTTTTTGACAAGCTGTATCTGAAATAATGTTTTGTAACAAACTTCAATATGTAATAAGAAGAACCTTCTTTTCTGAAAGCATGTCCTCAGTTATGTATAGTGACTTACTAATTAGCTCATGTATCTGAAAAGGATGTGTTTCACACCACAAACGTTTTCATAAAACCAATAAAACATGCAGTGTTTCTAATTATACTAGAAACAAAACAGAATTGTGCCAAGATGTGTGGATATAGTTCTGAATATATGTTGTGTATGTAAAACAGAATTTTAGATCACACAAAAGTTCTTATGGGCTTCATCTTAGCTTCTAAACAATCATAAATTTGCCTTATGAAATAAAGCAAAAATTGTTACTTTGCCTATTCTTTTATTTGAGTAAATTGGTACTTAAACATTTTCTTGGTTTCATGATTCACTATAGTTGTACTGTTTTTTAAGAAAGTTTATTAAGAGACAATACCTATTTCTAAACCAAAGCAAAATGAAAAGTATAGATATGAAATACTAAGAGATGTATTTTGATTTGAGTCAACACATATTTTTCTTTTCAAATTGGAATAGTGAAGACATTAGAACTACTTTGCAGACAGGATTTCTGGAAATTCATTATAATAGCATTTGCTGGTGCTAATGCAAGCTAGCCCTGTAATTACAGACTAATGCCATTGGGATTCTGGAAAAAGAAGACACAGGGACTGATTAGAGTACATCAAGAAAGGAAAAATGATCTTGGCAAAGTTTAAATCTTTAAATAGCCATTTTACGTATGAGGCTTAAGGAGGCATAAGAATAACTAGTAATTTATTTTATCTAATAAATAATAAATGAATATATTTTAAGTACTGTAGTTTTGATTCCATTTTCATATTCTGATGTACACAGTGCTGTTTTCAGGTAGGAAGCACTTCCAGAGAAGATAGTAACCATAGTTTTTAAGAACAGAATCACCATTTTGTAATATACTCATTTAAAAGATCTACATATCCAAGGTGTTTTTTTTTTTTTTTCCTTTGAAGTAAGATGTTTGACATTGCTTTGAAATTGCATTGAAGACAATGATTGACAATTTTTGGTTATTTAAAAAAATTAGTAAACATCAATGATTTTAATATTTTACTTAAATTGGTCTTCCTCAATGAAGCAGCATTTACATTAAGATCTGTGTATGCATGGAGATAACTTAAAATCCCTGCACAGATGTAGCCGTGGCAGTTCAGTCTCCAAGTGGGATTACTAATAAGGGGAACAGTGACTGTCTCTGACATGAACTCAGTGACTGGCTTTTTGATTGCCAACCCCTGAAGGGGAAGAAGCCTTACCAGACAAGAGAGGAGGACAATGCAGCCAGTTCTGATGAGACCTGATAGGGTAGGGTCAGATGGAAGGGGAGGAGGACCTCCCCAACAGTGGACTTGGAGAAAGGCATGAAAGATGAGGGAGGAAGGGCAAGATTGGGAGGGGATGAAGGAGGGGGCTACAGCTGGGATACAAAGCGAATAAACTGTAATCAATAGATAATAAGTTAATTAAAAAAGTATGTTCATATACTAGAAAAACTGCTAAATAATTATAAAGGGCATTCCACATTCCACAGGGATTATCAAATAATTCATAAAGGTGTAGAAAAATCTGTTCTTATAACCATTAAAGAAGAACCCATTTGTACAATAACAATAATAATAATAATAAACTAAGATGATGTTATCCTGACAAACAGCTAACTATATATTGCAAACCATTACAAAACACGAATGAACATGTACAGTATACTAAAATCAAAATGAGAATGGCTCACCAACTTGCTTGGGATCTGATATCTGCTGGACACACAGCCAGCTGTAGCTGGAGTAGAGATCAATTACAAGCAAATGCCTGAAACAATTAGTTCTATGTCTTGGTAGTTTGTTAAACTGCACCACAACTCATGGCATATATAATGGATGGCATTATATTTACACGTATGCATATAACTAGCTATGTAATTTACCACAATACATTACAAAATTGCTCAAGAAAATGGCACATGGATAAATTTAAATGGACAAAAATATAAACAAAAGACCTAAGAATCCGCATTTGACTACAGATCTTAAAAAATAATAATGATTTATGAAAAATATAAATGCAACAGCTCCATGAGCCCCAGTATTATTACAAAATTAAGAAATATTTGTTAAAAAAATAAAAAAGATAAAGTTCTGTGTTTAACGCATTTCAAAATTCAGGTTTTTTTTATCATTCAAATAAAATTTAAAAAAGAAAGGTGATAGTATAATTGTAAAAATTTTTCATTTTTTAAAATTTATGTATTTATTACAATTTATTCACTTTGTATCCTTACTGCAGCCGCCTCCCTCATCTCCTAACAATCACACCCACCCTCCATCTTGTCCCCCTGTCCACTTTCCATATTCCCCTGATCCCCTGATAGGGGAGGACCTCCTCACTGGTATCTGATGCTAGCCTATGAGGTCTCATCAAACACTGGCTGCATCATCTTCCTCTTTGGCCTGGCAAGGCTGTAGCCCTGAGGAGGAGGTGATCAGAGGGCCTGACACTGAGTTCATGTCAGAGACAACCCCTGCTCCCCTTACTACAGAACCCACTTGGAAACTGAGCATGCTATAGGTTTCATCTGAGCAGGGGTTCTAGGTCCTCTCCATGCACGGTCCTTGGTTGGAGTATCAGTCTCTGCAGGGCCCCCTGCACACAGATTTTTTTGGCTCTGTTATCCTCCTTGTGAAGACCCTGTTCCTTCTAGGTTTTTTTTTATCTCCTTCTTCCAAAAGGTTTTCGGCACTTTGCCCAAAGTTTCGCTATGAATCTCAGTATCTCCTCCAATACCCAAGTGGTTGGAGTTTTTCAGAGGACCCTGTGGAAGGTTCTTGTCCTGTTCCTCGTCTTCTAGTCCTCTACTTCTAATGTCTATCCTGTTTGCCCTTCTGAATGAGGATTAAGCCTCTTCCCTAAGGTCCTCCTTACTATGTAGCTTCTTTAGGACTATACATTTTATTATGTTTATCCTATATTATAGGGCTTATATCCACTTATAAGTGAGTATATACCATAATTGTCTTTCTGCTTCTGGGATACCTCACTCAGGATGATCTTTTCTGAATCCCACGATTTGCCTGCAAATGTCATGATTTCCTTGTTTTTAATTACTGAGTAGGATTCCATTGTGTATTTGTACCACACTTTCTGTAGCCATTCCTCCACTGAGGTGAATCTGAGTTGTTTCCAGATTCTGGCTGTTATGAAAAAAGGTGCTACAAGCATGGTGAGCAAATGTCCTTGTTGAATGATGGGGCATCTTTTGAGTATATGCCTAGCAGTAGCATAGCTGGATCTTGAGGTAGCACTATTCCTAATTTTCTGGAAAAGCACCAGATTGATTTCCAAAATGGTTGTGCAAGTTTACATTCGCACCAGCAATGGAGGAGGGTTCCCCTTTTTCCACATCCTCTCCAGTATGCATCATCCCTTCAGTTTTTTTTTATTAAATCTTTTATTTATTTTTTATTAATTACACTTTATTCATTTTGTATCCCCCCATAAGCCCCTCCCTCCTCCCCTGCCGATCCCACCCTCCCTCCCCTTTCTGCATGCATGCCACTCCCCAAGTCCACTGATAGGGGAGGTCCTCCTCTCCTTCTTTCTGATCTTAGTCTATCAGTTCTCATCAAAAGTGGCTGCATTGTCCTCTACTGTGGCCTGGTAAGGCTGCTCCCCCCTCAGGGGGAAGTGATCAACGAGCAGGCCAATCAGATTATGTCAGAGGCAGTCCCTCTTCCCATTACTATGGAACCCACTTGGACACTGAACTGCCATGGGCTACACCTGTGCAGGGGTTCCAGGTCATCTCCACAAATAGTCCTTGGTTGGAGTATGAGTCTCTGGGAAGTTCCCTGTGTTCAAATTATCTTGTTCTGTTGCTCTGCTTGTGGAGTTCCCGTTCCCTCCAGCTCTTACTATTTCCCACTTCTTACATAAAATTCCATTCACTCTGCCCATCAGTTGGCCATCAGGCTCAGCATCTGCTTTGACAGTCTATACTGCAGAAGCTTTCAGAGGCCCTCTGTGGCAGGTTTCAAGGTTGTTTCCTGTTTTCTTCTGGCTTTCAGAGGCCCTCTGTAGCGGGTTCCGAGGTTGTTTCCTATTTTCGTTTTCTTCTGATGTCCATCCTCTTTGCCTTTCAGGATGGGGATTGAACATTTTAGTTAGGGTCCTCTCTTTTGCTTAGTTTGTTTAGATGTACAGCTTTTAGTGGGCTTAGCCATTCTGATGCGTGTAAGGTGAAATCTCTGGGTTGTTTTGATTTGCATTTCCCAAATAATTAAGGGATTTGAACATTTCTTTAAGTGTTTCTTTGCCATTTGATATTTCTCTATTGAGAATGCTCTGTTTAGCTCTGTACTCTATTTTTAATTGGATTACTTGGTTTTCTTGGTATTTAACTTCTTCAGTTCTTTAAATATTCTAGACATTTTCTATTTGTCAGATGTAGGGTTGGTGAAGATCTCTTCCCAGTCTATAGCCTGTCATTTTGTTCTGATGACAGTGACCTTTGCTTTACAGAAGCTTTCCAGTTTCATGAGGTTCAATTTATTAATTTTTGATCTTGGAGCCTGTGTTGTTTCTCATCTATTCAGGAAGTTGTCTCCTGTGCCTGTGAGTTCAAGGTTTTTCCACAGTTTTTCTTCTAACAGATTCAGTGTTTCTGATTTTATGTTGAAGTCTTTGATCCATTTCAACTTTAACTTTATGCATGGTGATAAAGATTGGACTATTTGCATTTTTCTACATGTAAACATCAAGTTAAACCAGCACCATTTGTCAAGATAGTGTCTTTTTTTTCCATTGTATAATTTTGGCTTCTTTGTCAAAAATTGTTTCCATAGGTATGCGGTTTTATTTCTGGGTCTTCAATTTGATTCCATGGATCCACCTGTCTATTTCTATACCAGTACCATGTCATTTTTATTACTGTTGTTCTATATTACGGTTTGAGATTGGGGATGGAGATACCTCCAGAATCTTTTTAAAGTTGATACATTTTAATTTTATTATTTTCGCTAGAACTGAACTGTTGATTTTATAAATATATGAATACATGAGTTATTTAAATTTGTAGTGACCTATTTCTTGTTTTTTGGCTTGACAGTGTATATATAATGCTTGCATTATCTAACTGATTAACAATGATATTTGCTGACCTAAAACAATGCTATTTTAAGTCAGGGTAACAAGTTAAGACATAAGCACCCTTTGAGAATAACCTACTGGTAAAAAGTAATGCATTCTCCTAAACAGTTCTGTTCTAAGAAGCATTTTGTACATTTGCAGAGGGAAAAAGTTCTCTCCTGAAGATATCCATTCCATACATACATATACATATATGTGTGTGTGTGTGTTTGCGGAATGTATGTATATGTGTGTGTGAGAATATTTATATGTAATCGCTCAATGTATTTAATTATAATAGTAATTAACAAAAATATAAGAAAAGAATGGAAGGGGCATGAGAAGAATTGGAAAAAGAGGGGAGAACAATGTAAATATTGGATGCACATATGGAATTCAAAAAATAATAAAAAGAAGCCATTAAAAGCTACCCCTCCTCAAAACACTGTCAGAATATGACGGACAGAAACACATTGTCTTTTCCTAGAGACAATTTTTGGTTGTGAAGTCTTTGAAAAAGAACTAAATAAGTCTTCTGAATGAAGATGCAGTGTTTGGGAAGCTACAAAGACAATGGAGAAAAGGCGAGATATAGGCAAGTGTCTGGAGGGTTTTCAATTGATCTTGTGTGGCTGATGAGGCAATGAGCCACAGAATTGCAAGTAGCAAACATGATAGACATCAGAAGCAGGAAAAGACAAGGAACAGGACAGGAGCCTAGCACAGACACCTCTGAAAGATTCTACTGGTATCAAAGCAGAGGCTGAGACTTATAGGCAAACTTTGGACGAATGCACGGAATCTTAGGAAAGAGGAAGAGATAGAAAGACCTGCAGAGACTGACACTCAACCAAGGACCATCTATGGATATAACCTAGAACTTCTGCTCGGATGTGGCCCGTGGTAGCTCAGTAACCAAGTAGTTTTCCAAAGTAAGGGGAACATGGACTATTTCTAACAGGATCTCAAGGGCAGGCTGTTTGACCCCCCCCCACCCCCAGGGGAGGAGCAGTCTGTTAGGCCACAGAGGAGGACTTTGCAGCCAGCCCTGAAGATACTTGATAAATCAGGGTCAAATGAAAGGGGAGGAGGTCCTCCCCTATCAGGGGACTTGGAAAGGGGCAGGGAGGAGACCAGGGAGGGAGTGTGGGGTTGGGGAGGGAATGAGGGAGCGGGATACAGCTGGGACACAGAGTTAACAAAATGTAACTAAAAAGAAAAATAAAATTAAAAAAAAAAAAAAGAAAAAAGAAAGACCTGCAGAGAACAGGAGCTCCAAAAGGAGACCAACAAAGCTATAAAAACTGAGCCTTGGGGACCTTGAAAAGAATGACATCCCAAACCAAGGACAATGCATGGAGAGGACCTAAAGCAGGCTCAGTTGTAGCCCATAGACTCCATCTTCAAATGGGTCCCTAGGAAGGGAAGCAGGGACTTTCTTTAGCATGAACTCAGTGGCAGGCTCTCTGATCACCTCCCTCTGGGGGTTGCAGCCTTGCCAGTACACAGAGGAAGACAATGCAACCAGTCCTGATGTGCCCTGATAGGCTAAGGTTAAATAGAAGGAGAGAAGGACCTCCCCTATCATTGGACTATGGGAGAGGCATAGGGGGAGAAGAGGGAGGGAGGATTGGTTTGGGAGGAGACAAGGGAGAAGGCCACAGCTGGGATACAAATTGAATAAATATAATAAATGATAATAAAAATAAGAAGAAAAAGAAATGCTATGAGAATAAAAGGATAAAGCTGCTACATTATAAAAAGAAAGAAAATAGCATCTCAGCAAAGACTCAAGATGACATCTTGATTTTAAATCATCAATATAATTGATCTCCAGAAATCACCAATTTTTTTTCTTTTGTGTTAATTTGTACAGTAGCAATGAGAAGCTAAACACAAATGCCTGAAAATATTTTTAAATGCTCAACATCCTTATTGATCAGAGAAATGCAAATGAAAACTACTTTGAGATTTCAGACTACTGAGTTGGAATTACCAAATTAAATAAATAAAATGACAGCATATGCTGGCAAGGATTTGGGGAAAGGAAGTCATTTATTCATTGCTCCTGAGAGTATTAAATGGTATAGCTGCTATGAAAGTTG
This sequence comes from Psammomys obesus, assembly GCF_907164565.1. Lineage (NCBI taxonomy): Eukaryota > Metazoa > Chordata > Mammalia > Rodentia > Muridae > Psammomys > Psammomys obesus. The sequence continues at coordinate 9,945,980 of NW_026594083.1, read as the reverse complement.
GTGTGCAGATTTTCAGATGAGGAAAATCAATATCAGGAAATTGAGGAAAATCAAGATCCAGCTATCCACTACTTGGAAATATACCCAAAGACTCTACTTCTTACTACAGAAATATTTATGCATATATGTTCAATAATGCTTTCCTCATAATAGAAATTAGAGACAGTCTAGATGTCTACCGTCTACCAACTGATGAATGTACAATGAAAATGTGGTACATTTACACTTGGAATATCATTCAGCTCTTTAGAAAAATGAACCATTCCACTAGTTTATGTATTTGTTTTTATGCCATGTCGTTTGGTTAATATTGTTTTTATAATAGTGGGTTTAACCATGTACTGGGATTACAGTACAGGTCTGTTATTTTCCATGATTGTGTTTTCCTCTCAAAGATCGTGTGTAGTTCTGTTTGACTGCAAAACTGTTTTTTGTTTGTTTGTTTTTTTGTTTTTGTTTTCTTTTTCTATGTCTGTAAAAAATGCTATTGGATTTGTTAGACATTGAACCAAGCCTATAGATCACTTTGGGTACTGTGTACGTTTTTATAATATCAAATCTTCTATCCACAAAAAAGAAAGAAAAGTGAAAACAAGAAATTTGAAGGTAAGTGGATGAAGCTAGAAACAACCACCCTGAATAAGATATCCCAAACCCAAAAGACAAATATTTCATGTTTCCTCTTATATATGTTTGTTTGTTTTAACACTTTAATATGTGCACTTCAATCTAAATAACTATGGAGGTTAGTTACCTAGTAAGGTCCCAGGAGTGAAGAGGTAATCTACCAAGGAAGGAGAAAGAGAATGATGTATACAAAGAGAAAAAAGTTAACCTAGAATAAAAGGATTAAATGGGAATCCGGATGAGAGAGCTGGGTAAATGAGAGACTATGAGGAGAAACAAGTAACAAAATCTACTGACTAGGGTTATTGGCTCTGGAATGCACTCTCCACATTAACGAAGCAAAAAATTTTCAGAACATAGTCTAAGAATGAAGTTCTGTGAAGAGTTTTCTGAGTATTCATGAGAATACTATAAGAAAATAAGACGAGATTCTTGTGACCTCAGTTCTTTCAAAACACAGAATTATTCTTGTAGTGTATTTCCATGTTCCTCTTTGGTTGTAGAAAGTGGAAATTAGTTTACTTCAGATTATTGATTACAGCTAGTTATTATTACCTATTTTTATGCCTTTAGGAAGCCACATGGAGGTTGCTGTTGTGATTGGACACTTATTTGACTCTTAACCCTCTGTGTATAAATTGTCTGATGCTTTGAATAAAGGTTGCAATTGCAGGAGACTTTGGTCTGGACTCTCATATTTAGACTCCGCTCTTCCAGGTTCCACTGCTGCTAAAGCAGTAAACAAAAAGCAATTTTAATATCACCTTTAGATGTAAAACCACAATCTACTAGCAAGTACCATTGGTGCAATAATGGCATAAATGCTATGGAAATAACTATTTCCTTGTTAATGGATGTAAGGCCTACTTCATATGATGGATACTATTAAAGAGACCAGGACCTAAGATCAGTCATAGGCCTAGGAGGAAAACCTACTCTTATTTTTCTAAAGAAACATATCAATAAAATGACTCCATATTGCCATCTCCCTATGGGTTTGGCTTATTGCCTTGCTCAGCCACCATCAAAAAAGCTTCTTCTTTCAATAATGGGAAATGACACAAAACTCACAAGTGGACCATGTGAATAAAGCAAGAGACTTTGGAACACTCAGTCCAAAAGGGGATGTCTCCCCAAAACCTTTCTTCAAGGCTCAGGAGTTTACGTTGAAGAGGAGGTGGAAAGATTGCAATATCCAGAGGTGTTAGTGGCTTCAAACAAACAGCATCTTCCAAACAACATGAACATATATGAACACACAGATACAGCAAAGGCAGCAAAGGCAAGACCTGCACAGGTGCTAAGGAGACAGAACCCCAGCACTGAAATGGGTAATAGACATAGCCTCTCACACCTAAGCAAGAAGGAATGTGTAATTGATAAGTACTGGGAAAGGGAAAAACAGTTTTCTCCAATGGAGTGTCATGAACCATACTCCATGGCAGGCCCTATGCCCAAGGTATTTAGCCAACACAAAACGGCATTTTATTTCTTTGTTTTTGTGGTCTTTTTCTTTTGTGTTTTAGTATTGTTTTTTGTCTTACTGTCTTTTGTTTGTTTCTACTTTCCTTTTCTTTGTTTGCATAGTGTTTTATTTGAGAGAGAAAGAAAGAGAGAAGGAATATGAAATTGGTAGTTAAAGAAATGGGGAGGGTCTGGGTGAAGTTGGGGATGAGGTTGATCATAATAAATTTGATGAAAAATATTAGATAATAAACAAGAAGCTAATATAATAGAGATCAAAATCATGGTCTTTACACTCAAGCTACATTGTCCTAAAACAAGAAAAGCAATTTTAGCTCTTTGAGCATTCCTTTAACCATCTAGAAAATCTGTCAACAATAGTAATTATAAGATATTCTTAGGCTCAACTAAGATAATACATGTCGAATGCTTAGCACACCATCAAGCATAATGAGTATTCAATAGACATGAATGCATTTTTAATGATCCTTTTCCAAGTAGTCAACACAAATCCCTCCCTTCCATCACAATATGCATAATAAGAATAGGGCATTCAAGGTAGCCAAAGATAAATGTGGCAGGGGTGTATGAAAGTCATAAGAAATGGATTATGAAAAGTAAACAAGGATTGCTTTCTAATTCCATATTCTTTATGGATCAGTTGTACAACCTTAGACAATTCATTCACATTTCTGAGACTAAATGTCTTACTTAGTAATGTATAAAACATAAATATTTCTTTCAGATTTGTCTACTTAAAATTTCTAACATAATCCATTTACAGATGCTAGCGGTTAGTAATTTTGCTTTCTTTCCTTCCCTACTCTGCCTTTTGGGCCTGCATACTCTCATAAATATGTAAAAAATATTGAAATAGTGAAGATATTGAAACCCAAATACAATATATCAATCCTACGTTTGAACCAAGAAACTATTTCCATGACAAAGGGATTGATCTACAGCTACAATTCTGGTAGAATATTAACTTATGTTTCAATTGAATAGTTTTGAATAGTTTTTTTTTTTTTTTTTATGAGACTTGCTCATTATGTTCTATGTGTGAATGCTTTTGCTTTGTCTGGGTCGGTGTATCACTTGCATGCTTCCTACCTGGAGAGGTCAGAGGGGACAGGAAGACCCTGAGTCACCTGCAGTTGTGACATTGTATGTGTGTGCTGGGTCTCAAACCAAGGTCTTCTGCAGAAGCAACATGAGCTTACAAACACTGAGCCATTTATCCAGCACAAAGAGTGTTTAAACAATGGAGGCATTTACCCTCACCTAGGCAACAATTAGTTGTAGACATATAAAACACATGTGAAATAATTTTAACAGGAAACTTTAATTATAGGAACTTTCCATGAATTTTAGTATGATTTACAAGAAAAACCTGGGGCAGTTTAAACCAACAAAGCACCCTCCAGGAAAGCATTAGTTCATGAAGGTGATTATGTTTTATAGTTCTCATATATTATCTACAGGTTCCCTGTCCCAGGTTCTGAGTCCCTACATTTGTCTCTAGCTGACAACCTCAAATGTTAATCACAGACATAGACTTGGCAGAAATCCCAGCTTAGAAAAAAAAGGATGTATGGATTAAAACTACTTTGCATTCCAGACACAAAGCACACACTGGCAACATGACAACTGAGAATTTTACATCACAAAGGATCCACTGTTCTCCTAGTTGCATTAAAAGCTTCTGATTGAGTCAGAGTACACCTTGACCACTGTCACAGATGTCATCTGAAGAATTAAACCATTAAGGCTTACGAAAAAGTAGAAGTAGAGAGAAAGAGCAAGCCTGTAAATAACCATACAAAGGCTATCACTATGAATAATGTTTTCTGTTGCTTTGGATGAGTTATTAACCCCAACTTGATGGACAGGTTCCATCATTTTATGACTTATATTGTAACAGGAAGAATGTCTTCCCATTGGTCATGTATTCAGCCACATCATCATGCCCAAAGTTACAGAAATTAGGAGTGGTTCCTAATTAAATTTCATCACAAAGATTGTTTTAAATCCTCTTATTTATGAAAATATGGTCATAAAACTGTGATATTAGTGTACACAATTTTCAGTCTTTCTCCCTAGCACCTGGACAAGTTGCTTTATTTTTCCCATAGAATTTTAAGCACAGTCACATAAACTTACAATACAAATTTTAATATAATATTAAAACAGTACAGCTAAAACACACGTACAGTATGTCTCATTAAAAACAAAACAAAGAAAAGATCATCTGGGTGTTTTGTGTTCCAATTGATTTCCAGATCTTACAGAGCTCTGTGTGGAGCTTTGCATTGCCTCATTTTAATTCAGTTAAGGTAGTCTACACTACAGTTGTCTCTCCCTGTTTGTATGCAGGCTGCACATCAAAGTTTTCTGGAAATGAAGATGAGATGAGGGGAAGATTAAGTACAACAGGAACAACAAAATGACCTCAAATATGACCCCAAATCATTTAGACTGAAGTTCAGTGTATAAATGCGAATCATAGTGTTTGATTTTTTTTTTTT
>NW_026594083.1:9924866-9941354 GCF_907164565.1 Psammomys obesus | reverse complement strand
CCCCCCCCCCCTTTTCGAATAGTGGAAGAGGGAGAGAGAATAAGGAGGAAAAGAGAGTGGGACAGGGAGGGGAGGAGAGATGGAGCTACACCCCATCTCTAAAGTGAATGAAAAGTAAATTAATAAATAAATAAACTGACCCCTCCCAAATTGTGTTAGGTAGCTCCATAATACCATTAAAATAGTCACCAATACAAGCCTTCCGAAATATGAACATATCATGTACATATGTTAGCTCCAGTATTTCTAACAAAAAAGAAGAGACATGCTATAATTAATCTGAGATTCACATAGCTCCTTAGAGTTAAGGTGCTGGCATCTTAAATACATTAGAGTCAATTCTTTAAATAATTCTCAAATGAGCATACGTTTAAGAATAAAGTAGTCTTTCTGCTTCTGGGATACCTCACTCAGAATGGTCTCTTCTAGATTCCACCATTTGCCTGCAAATTTCATGATTTCTTTTTTTTAATTGCTGAGTAGTATTCCATTGTGTAAATTTACCACAATTTCTGTATCCATTCATCTGTTGTCCTATGTTTCCAAGTTCTTACTATAATGAATAAAGCTGCTAAGAACATGGTTGAGCAAATGTCCTTGTTGTGTACTTGAGCCTATTTTGGATATATGCCTAGGAGTGGAATAGCTGGATCTTCAGGAAGCACTATTCCTAATAGTCTGAGAAAGCACCAGATTGATTTCCAAAGTGGTTATAAAAGTTTCATTATATACTCACTTATAAGTGGATACTAGACCTATAATATAGGATAAACATACAAAATCTGCACACCTAAAGAAGCTAAGCAAGAAGGAGGACTCTGGGTAAGATGATCAATCCTCACTCAGAAAGACAAACAGGATGGACATTGGAAGAAGAAGAAAACAGGAAACAGGACAGGAACCTACCACAGAGGGCCTCTGAAAGACTCTACTCAGCAGCTTATCAAAGCAGATGCTGAGACTCTTAACCAAACTTTGGACAGAGTGCAGGGAATCCTATGAAAGAAGGGGGAGATAATGGGACCTGGAGAGAACAGGACCTCCACAAGGAAAACAACAGAATCAAACTATCTGGGCCCAGGGGTCTTTTCTAAGACTGATACTCCAACCAAGGACCATTCATGGATACAACCTAGAACCCCTACTCAGATGTAGCACATATCAGCTCAGTCTCCAAGTGGGTAATGCACCAGTAGATAGTCTAAGAAGCCTTCAGCAGCCAACACTGGAAATATTGGCTATTTACTCAACTAGAATACCATGTTCTAGAATACATTTTAAGAAAGGAGTTGAGAGCATACTAGGTCTAAGAGGACTGAGTGAAAATTAGCCCTTCTAATTGGGAGATCTGTGACAACCAGTGTGTCCCTCAGGTTGTGAGCACATGTGCATGCTAGGTCAGAAGCCATGAGGGGCGCTGCGTAGGAGGGGAGGGTGTGCTTTTCGGAAAGAGTGCTTTCACACTGTCCCTTCCTGGATGCTATGCTACACGTTAAAGTGCAGCATCTCACTGTGGGAACAGCTGCGGGGAGGCAAACTGGGGCAGGTTAATGCAACATGAACCCTACTGGTTGTAACAGAAATGTCATTGGTGTGCTGGGATTTTTCAGAAGACAACTGGAAAATTTATCAGAGGAGAATTGGCAAATCCTCTGTTTGCCTCTGGACAGTGTGATGGAATAAAATGGTTAGATCTCAGCTTTCTGAAAGTTATTCATATGTAAAAGAGGAAATGTACTTTATAAATGAAATACCTTTTTCAGAGCATCCAAATGGCATGTGGGTTCTGTCAGCAAAGGACTAGCAGACTTCATAACCACAGAATGTGAAGTCATCATCACCCAAGCACCATTTTGAATGAAAACAAAAGAAATTCTCCATTGTCAAGAATTTTCAATGCACCATGCCATTCAGACAAACATGATTTAATGGCTGCAGTCTGACTGGACAGACTTCCTAGTCATGAGTATAAGCTATTTCACAATGGTTCACTACCTGCTTCAGTTTTCTTGTATATCAAATCCAAAAAAGAGTGTAATTGTGCTTGTAAAAAAATAAATAAATAAAAAATAAAAAAAAGTTTAAAAAAAAAACCTTATAACTGAGCCAAACCAGCCCTAACTAAAACTCTGTGGCTTAAAATCTCCCAAAAGACTACTTTTTTTCCTAAATGTATCTGCTCAATAATGAACAGTTATTTGTAATCAACTCATTAAGACAATGCAAAAGAAAGTGGAATTAAGTTCTCTTTAATTCAAATATATAGATCAAGGAACACTGTTACACCAGTTATTTACAAATGAGCTCTCTTTCTATTTTGTTTTCAAATTATACCATTGTTTTATTCATGGAAGTCGTGTGCAATGCATCAACAGAAACAAAAATTTTAATTTAACTACCTGCCTTGATTAAATTCTTTATTGTGATGACTATGGTATGAGAATAAATGACACAGGTTAAAAGGCAATTATGAAAACAATATATTTAATATATTGATATTGTCATATCTATATATAATATCTAAAACTATAGAATATAAGACATGTCAGTACATTTAGCAGTAAGTAAACAACACCCAATTTAATTATGGATCCTTTATGAAGAATATCTTTTTTTCTACTTCATAGATCAGTCACAGACAGATACCTCTAGCAGTTGATAGACCTCAGACTACAGTTTCTAACTTATAATCAAACTCAAGTCCTCCTCCTTTTATAAAGTTAATGCATTTGTCACCAGTTTACTAAATATTCATAAGAAGACAAAGACATTTTAAAGAAAAAATTGGAAAAAGTAAACATTATACCTTTCGTGTATAGTTATCATGCACGTACATACACTTAGAAAAAAAATCAGTTACATACACAAAAATTCTAGATAATTGAATACAATTAAAAAGTTTCAAATTACTAATACACAGACTCTGAGAGGATTCAACTCTATAGACACTGACTATAATTCTACACATATTTATGTGTGTGTGTTTGTGTATGTACATACAAATAAGTCTAAGGTCACTGTAAAGTATGAACACTACCTTAAATTCTTCATGGTGATATTTATAACTTTGTACACTCAAAACAGACTCATAACATAATGCATAATTTTAGAAACTTTTATTGTATTTTACCCAATTGCAAAAAATCTAAATAATAACTAATATATGATGGTATAAAATTTAATAAATCCATATTACATTATTATGTGTGTCAGCTATAATAACTAATTACATGTATGATAACACATTTAATTTCCCCTAAGTCATATCACATTTGTAAATTATAAAGTTCATACTAGAATGTTTGCATTCCTTAAAAAGACAATAATTGTCACTGTCCTAATAAAATAAAGACTCTCTTGATCAACTAGAAAACAAGAAGATTCTTGGAACAAACTTCATAAAGAGTCTTGAGAAAGATTCTGGAAACGGCGCCTATTTATACTTTGCAGGTCTGCGTGTTTATGGAAAATTCTCCTCACAACATTTTCAGTAATTTTCTGAAGTGCTCATGAGCCAAATTACGGATCTTCACCAACATGAGCAATTACCCCAACAGAATGCTTCCCTGTGAATCCTGCAAACACAATTAGAGAGGCACTAGCAAGAGTTATGCTAAAACGCAATGCTATATTTTGAATTTTTTCAATGGAGAAAGAAATCTTGATGGTAGCCATCAAATGTAGTGCTGGTCCTTTTCAGCATTTTAGGACTTTAAACCTTCCTTAAAACTGTTGCAGGTAAGGTAAATGTGGTAGGTATGAGGATAAAGTGACAGACACTGTGTGGCCTTTTCCCGCCTTTGCTCTGGGAGATGACCACTGTGCTTGCAAAAGCTGTCAGTGTTTCTGTTGGTTTGATTTACCTGTTTAATTTGGGTTGCAATTAGGCCCAGTGGGTGGTGATGAGACCAGCTCTGTGTTCTGACAGCACCTGGTACACAGTTGGGTTTTCACTAAGTGTTGAATAATAATCTGCAGAAATCAATTTAATAATTCCAAAGGGCCACTGTGCAGTGAAATTAATTATTAGCTGTGAGAATTATTGGGAAATATAACAGCTTAGCAAGGAACTGCTATACTCAGTGTCATTCTGCCCTAAGGGAACTTTACATGTTAACTCCTGTCTGTCTGTGTTTTGTTTGTTTGTTTGTTTTTGTAATAGGGAGAACAAAACAATGAAGTCAAAAGTGAGTAAAGTGCAAATTAGAGGAGGAAAGAGCATGGTCTCTGCAGTGTTGTTTCAGTCTGTTCATTGACAGGTTGGAAAGGGTGTTTGTGAAGCAGATGCAGCCCTCCCCCAGCAATCGGTATGTCATGCACTCACTACTCAAACTACACAGCCAATGTAAGTACAAGAAGTGCAAGCCCTGGGATCAGATGTCTATGTAACTGTTAGACTTCTCAGTAGAACCCATAAGCTCTAAGCTTCAAATTGAAGCCTAGAGATGTCACATGACTCCCTGAGTCATATATAGATCCAGTAGCTCATTTTACAATGTGTAGTCCTCTCCAAACCATAAAGTAATAAAAATGTAGTTTCCCCTACCAAGAATAAACAGAAAACATGGTGCTTGATACTACACTGTGTGCGGTGTATGTTTGTGTGTAAACTCCTTTTTGTGTGTGCATGTAGGGATGCTTGTGGCATTGTGCATGAGTGAAGGTCAGAGAAGAAACTCTTATGCTATCATCATCATCATCAGTATTTACAATGCATTCACTTTGTATCACAGTTGTAGCCCTCTCCCTCATCTCCCCTAGGCCCCACCCTCCCCCGATCTTCCTCGCCTCTGTGTTCTAACCTACTTTGAGATATTGAGATAGGATTTTCTCTCTCTCTTTCACTATTTTCCTTCCTTCCTCCTTCCCTCCCTCCCTCCATCCCAACCTCCTTCTCTCTTTGTCTCCATCTCTTTCTGTATCTCTCTCCCTCTCTTGCTCCCCCCCATTCCCACCACGGCATGTTTCAGGATAGCTGGTACAGAAGTATCTAGAAGTCCTCAAGTATCTGATTCCCTTAATCTTTTGGGAGAAATGAGGTTAGAGGAAGTCCTGGTATGTGTCTAATTTTGTGAAGGTTCTGAGGACTCAAGTTCAGGTTTTAGGACATGTATGGAAAGTACGGTTACCCACTGAGCTGACTTTCTAGTCCACAAAACTATATTCAATATACTAATCTTAAAAATAAATTCTTATCATTATCCATAATTATGTTTAATTTCAAACTGTATTAGTATCTAATATGTAAATCAACGCACATGATGTTGCTAGCTACTATATAACTTTAACTTATTTTTGCATAACATTTGGCATTTTAGTATGGTTTTTATTCCCCTGGTATTTACTACTTTCCTATTTTAACCACCTGTTTGAAGAAATTTCTATGGTATATTTTTTCCCAGAGGAGTTTTGGTCTCTCTATCTAGAGTTCCTAATTGTCCTCTCTCTCCAAAAACTTACTTTAACACATAAAATATCAAAATGACAGTAGAATCAGCATCTATATTAACAAAAGAAAAGTTGCTAAGATGATGGATTCAGTGTACAGTACTGGAATCTATAATGTAATATAAGGAAATTTATCACATAGCTTTTCCGGTGGATGTAAGATTAATGTGTATATCTTTTCACCCTGCATAGACAAGGGAACAACAGAACACAGTAAGAATTGAGCCCCACTGTGGCTAAGCAATGAGCTCATTGATATCACATTAGTATGGGTCATCAAGGTTACGTCACTGATGTAAAGAGTCACTTGTAGCATGCATGGCTATGAAAGCTCTACCACTGAGCAATGGCTGACACTGTGGCGGCTTGAAGAATTTTCACCAAATCAAACCCTGACACTATACAACTTCGGGGAGCAGAGGGCCTTACTGCCCAGGCTGTATCTCCTTTTCCTGAGGGAATATTAATAGAACCCATAGACGGAGGGTCTTGTTTGTGTAACCACACTTGATTTGACTGAAGACATTAATGGTATGTTCAACCCAGAGAAAACTGTTATACTACATCCAAGAAACTTTCTTTTTTCAATGAAATCATAAAGCAAATGAAGTAATTCCTTGTCCTAGTTTCTAAAGTCTATGCTGGGGAAGGGAGAAGACTAGATTTTGATCCCCAGTATCCATATAAAAAGCAGAAATAAGTGTTGATCTGTAAGCATTGGCTGCAGTCAGGCAGTTGATATAAGAGGATCCATCAAACCAAAGCTATATGCTTCAGTGAGGCTCAGTGAGAGGGTGTGTCTCAAAGAAAAAAGGTGGACAGTGAGGAAAAACACCTGACATCAACCTGTGACCTCCACCCAAAGACACACATGCAAAACCCCATACGATGAAGTATATATAATGTACACACACAAACACATAATACATAACAGCACCATATATCACACACAAAAGTTCCTAATGACATTACTTATATTCCATTTGTTATATATTGCAAAGTTTCTTGATAATTCTCTTGGTGTCTAGATTATAAATAACACCTTGGATTAAACATCTGAACATGATTTTATAATATGGAATCGAATAAAAATATAACATTTTAATATTGCATAAAGCAGAAGTATTGCCCACTAAGAAGTAAAAATGTATTATGTTTAATATATTTATTTCCTTTATTATACTGGACACACTTTTTACTATTATTTCCTTGAATTAAGAACTAAATGTAGGGGCTAGAGAAATGGCTCAGAAGTTAAGAACACTGGCTGTTCTTCCAAAGGTCCTGAGTTCAATTCCCAGCAACCACATGGTGGCTTATAACCGTGTATAATGGCATCTGGTGTCTTTTTCTGGTGTACAGGCATACATGCAGACACAATATTCTATACATAATAAATAAATAAATAAATATTTAAAAAAAGAAAAACTAAACGTAAAAGATACCTACACTTTTCATTGTATTCTAAATAGCAACATTGTTAAAATTTGTGCATCTTCCTTTAAATTTGGTGTACTACTTCATGGATAACTTCAGAGAATCTTTTAAACTTAATACTCTTCAATGTGCTCTATATTGTATGTTTTGAACTTAAAGAATTTCATCTATGATATATACAGATTATTGTTTTAGGCATTTACAATTCCGAGATACTAAAGTTTATACTAGAAATACATGAAAATATTATCTTGACAGAACAGACAGATACACATAAAACGTATAGTGTGTTTTCCATCCTGATGAGTGTTGTTTCAGAAAAGTAAGAAAAATTTCTTGGTTGTGCCAAAATCAAGATAGTCTACAGCTTGGTAAGACCCTTGCTTTCTGCCTCAGTAGCATTGCTTTGATAAAAGTTAGGACAGCCTCTTATAGCTACGTTCCTGTCTCTCACATCAGGAGAAGGGTGGGGTAGATCTCTTGCTCTGGGTATTTACATTGCAGTTGTGGCCTGTGGTTAATTGAAGACAGCTGCCCAGCGTGGAGGCATGGAGACCAGCTATGTAATATCTGAAAGTCTCTGCAAAAACTTTCTGAACATAATGGTCTATGTAAATTCTTATCAAAAACACAGTTTGAGCATAGATACATGGACATGCTGACTGCACTGTCAAGTAGCTTTCCAACCAGCAGAATAATTAGAAACTTGAGTGTTTGGGTCTAATGGAACAGTCCATTTAAGCATCAAAGGACATAGGTTGTACAGTAAGGCCTTTAAAAGATTTTCTGATCACTGGCTCCTGATGATAAAGCCTTGCCAAGCCACAGAGGAAGATGATCCCAGCAGTCCTGATGAGACTTAACAAGCTATGGGCAGATGAAAATAGTGGAGAACTCCCCCTCTCAGTGGACTAGAAGAAGAGGATGGGGGGAAGACAGAGGGAGTGTGGGACTGGCAGGGTTGAGGGAAGGTCTTCAATAGGGATATATAATGAATCAATTGTGAAAAAAAATACTGTTTCATCAATTGATGTCAACTGCTATCCACAGTACTTATTATTATTATTATTTGCAAATGTCTCAGGATCATATTGTCAAGTCACATACTGCAGACTTCCTTCTACTGCTAAAACAGCTCTACAAGTGTACTGTTCTCCCATAAGAAAGATGGCTCACAAAAAGAGAAAGTCTGCATTGTCTTCCTCTGTGGCCTGGCGAGGCTACATCTCCACCCCTCTCAAAGGGAGGTGATCAAAGAGCAGCTGCTGAGTTCATGTCAGAGATAGTCCCTGTTCCCCTTTTAGGCTAGGGTCAGATGGAAGGGGAGGAAGGACCTCCCCATCAATGGAATGGGGAAGGGTCGTGGGAGGAGAAGAAGGAGGGAGGGCAGGATTGGGAGGGGACAAGGGAGGAGGCTGCAGCTGGCATACAATGTGAATAAATTGTAATCAATATAAATTTTTTATTTTATTTTTATTTTTAGTTACAATTTGTTAACTCTGTGTCCCAGCTGTATCCCGCTCCCTCATTCCCTCCCCCTCCCCAACTCCCTCCCTGGTCTCCTCCCTGCCCCTTTCCAAGTCCACTGATAGGGGAGGACCTCCTCCCCTTTCATTTGACCCTGTTTTATCAGGTATCTTCAAGGCTGGCTGCAAAGTCCTCCTCTGTGGCCTAACAGACTGCTCCTCCCCTGGGGGGGGGGGGAAGGACAAAGATCCTGCCCTTGAGATCCTGTTAGAAATAGTCCTTGTTCCCCTTGCTTTGGAAAACTACTTGGTTATTGAGCTACCACGGGCCACATCCCAGCAGAAGTTCTATGTTATATCCATAGATGGTCCTTGGTTGAGTGTCAGTCTCAGAAAAGACCCTGTGCCCGGATATATTTGGTCCTTGTAGAGCTCCTATCCTTTCCATATCATACTAACTCCCCTTCTTTCATATGATTCCCTGCACTCTGCCATGGTTTGGTTATGAGTCTTAGTGTCTGCTTTGAAAAAATTTTTAAAAGCAGAAAGTCAACTTAGCAACCCGACTCTATTCTTCTCACAGGAAATCTGTGTTTCTTTACTGACTACTTTATATAAGAAACAAAGCTTACTACAGAAAACTTTTCATTTTTTTTTAGAGATAAAAAACTCAGAAAAAATGTTTCTTTTGTTTTTGTCAGCAAGTTTCATGAAAAGCAAGGTTACACCACAAAGTAGCATTGTTTGAGGAGCTTTAGATTTCAGTCCCAGTGACATATGCTAATGTAATAATTGGTACAAGTTCAGATCTGCTTTTATGTCTCTTTTGTTTTATTTCAGTTTTAATCCTTGACTAGAAATTTCTATAATTTAAGCATGTTTTTGCTTATGTGAATTCTTTTTCAAAATATATTTTCTACAGTTTTAATAAAATAAAAAAATAACATTTTCAGCATCATCTGATAGAAGTATACATTGGTAATAAATACAGGTTGACATTTATAAACACATCTAGACATATGACTGTATTACGAAGCTCATCTATTTATGTATGTGTTTATATTTATCTAGCTAGCTAGCGGGAATAAAGTTAACTATAATTTTGCAGCAAACTATTCATTTTTTTTATCTACTAAGGAATCCAGGAAAATATTTTTACACATTAGTAAAGAGAAAGTCAGAGACGTTTTGTCTTCCAAAATAAAAATACAAGGACAAACTAAACCAAAAGATTCTTCAAATTGTTTTCTCTTAGTTCTTCTAACTTACATTTGTTAAAAATATAGTAGCTTTTACTGGAAAGAGAAATATATATCTATTCTTTTAAAATCTAGCCAAAGGATCTTACTAACAGCAAAATCTCCATATTTAATTCATCAGGTTCCTTTTTTTAATATCTTGTATTTAGTTTTCAATCTCATATTATGAAGTAAGTATATTTATTTACACATTATTTTCTTTTTCAAAAGGCATATTGTTGCTAAATCTCAAAAATATATAATATATATATAAACATATTATATATACATAAAATATATAAAAATGTCATCAAATGCAATCTAAGAAGTAAGATAAATATATATATTTCAAACACCTATAATACATACATGAAAACCATGATCACTGAAAAAAAATAAATTGATATTGAAGTTTAAGGTCACTAAAGCAAAGGGGACAGATAGTAAAATTAATTTGCAGTTATTGCTATTGCAGAAAACCTCAAATAATATACTGCAGTCATTTTATTAAAGTAAATAATGGTGGCCCTAAAACTTGTGATGTTCAGAACATATTGAAATGTATTCCAAAAAAAATAACAAAGATACATTTTAAATACACTATAGTATCAAAAAGCTCTTACTTGGAATTCTATTTGCTTGACATCAAACACCAGAAAGAGAATTCCCAGAGAAGTTTTTACTTTTCCCAGTGCTCAGGCCTTTGTGGTGCATCTAGATACGCAGGACAAAATCAAGGGAAATTTTTTTTCTGAAGTTTCTGCAGCATGTAAGACTAGGGTAGACCTGAATCCTGAGAAGGAATGGTTAGATATATTATAGAATATTGAGGATTTTTTCCTACATATCTTTGTTTCTGTTAACGCCAGTTCATCCTTATTAAAAACCTCACAATTCTGAAAATACCTGAGTTGCTGTATTTCTTCAGCCCCACAGGACAGTAACAAGCTCTATTAGCTGACCCATGATATAACTTTTCTTATAAAATACTTTTTTAATTTTTATTTTTTTAATATTAGTTACAGTTTATTAACTTTGTATCCCTGCTGTATCCCACTCCCTCTTTCCCTCCCAATTCCACTCTCCCTCCCTCATCTCCTCCCTTCCCCTTTCCAAGTCCACTGATAAGGGCTAACCTCCTCCCCTTCCATCTGATACTGGTTTATCAGGTGTCTTCAGGACTGGCTGCAAAGTCCTCCTCTGTGGCCTATCTTTATCAAGCCCCAAGTCAGCTTCTACTCCCAGTGGTGACAATATCAATTACTGAGCAAACAACCTTTCCTTTCATTTAAAAGTCCTATGCTGTTCTGTATTCTTATTTTTCTTTCTCTTCTCCTCCTCCTTCTTCTAGCTCTTATTTGCCCCCAAATTTAACTTTATTAGCAGGAAGTTAATATTTATGAACACAAAACACACTTCTTGCCCACCATCGGAATCCTCATATGTAGATTTTAGGTGTTTTAGTGAAAATCATCTAGAAAGTCTGGGTTTCTCGGTGCTTATTTGTTTGTTTGTTTGTTGTTGTTATTTGTAAAAGTTTGCCCAAGGTGCCTTCTGGAGCTTGATTTCACAGGTCTAAGCCTCCACACCTGGCTGGGAATTCACTGATCTACGAAGAGGGACCAGCTGTAAGAAGGCATATCTGATAGCTAATTTGGTCTGGCTGACTATCTGTAAACATTGCCACCTAGAGAGCTTACATTTCTTAACTCCTTATTTTTTTTTTAATCTTTGAAAGTCCCACATGTTCATGAAGTGTATCCTGATCTCATCACTACGACAAACTCCCTCCATCTTCCTCTCATGCTTCCCTCTTGTATCTCACCTGCCTTTATGTCTTCTTTTTATAGAGACCCTGCATAAGTTTCCATATATTTGATCATCTCAAATTTGTTTCCTAATTTGCTTTAATGAAGTGACAGTTCTCATCTGATTTAGCTTTGTGGCTCTTAATCAACCAGAAAAGATAAAATCAGTAATTTAAGATTTGTATCTTCAAATGTTTAATATTTAATTAAACACTTAATATTTAATATTTTTCATATTATTTTGACTTCCATTTTATTTTTATCCTTGAAAATAATCCATGTAACTGTTTGAAAGAGAATAGATATGATTAAACTCTTATTGTAAAAAGGGTCATAATAAAATTCAGAAAGGCAAACAAGATGGACATCACAAGAATGAGAAAACAGGGAACAGGACAGGAGCCTACTGCATAGGTCCTGTGAAAACTCTGCCCAGCAGGGTATCAAAGCAGATGCTGAGACTCATGGCCAAATTTTTGCAGAATGCAGGGACCTAGGGTCTCCACAAGGGGAGCAAGAGAATCAAAAAACCTGGGCACAGGGATCTTTTCTGAGACTGATCCTCCAAACACGGACCCTGCATGGAGATAACTTCGAACCCCTGCACAGAAGTAGCCCACAGCAGCTCAGTGTCCAGGAGGATTCCCCAATAATAGGAACAGGGACTGTCTCTGACATGAACTCATGGGTTGGCTCTTTGATCATCTCTCCCCGAGGGGTGAACAGCCTTACCAGTCCACAGAGAAAGACAAAGAAGCCAGTCCTGATGAGACCTGATAGACTAGGGAAGATAGGGAAGGAGGACCTTCCCTATCAGTGGACTGGGGGAGGGGCATAGGAGAAGAAGAGGAAGGGTGGGATTGGGAAGGGATAGGGGAGGGGGCCACAACTGGGATACAAAGTGAATAAACTGCTATTAATAAAAAGAAACAAAAAGAAAAGAAAGTAAAATACACAAAGAAAATGTGGGTTAGAGAAACAAAATATTGCCTAGCATAGATAGATAGATAGATAGATAGATAGATAGATAGATAGATAGATAGATAGATAGATAGATGATAGATAGATAGATAGATATTTGGAACTGAAAACTGAGAAAATAATAAATGACTAAAGTATGATTACATTTCACATAGGTTAGCTTGCCTCCTTTTCTTCTTCAGAGTTGGAGTAGTTGTGAGCTAATGTGATTGCAACAATAATATACTGACAAATTGCACTTGTTCCCTGGATATATGATGTGATTTTTTTCGGCTTAGTCTTAAAATGGCACTGAATGTACAGGAACAATAACATCTTAGAAAATGTTAATAGATGGTTTGTTTAATAGCTGCATGAAATATATTAATTATAAATGAAAATATCTATTTCTCCCATAATATTCATGCCACTAATGCCGACAGTACTTGTTTACTGTGAGATTCACTGCTGTGGGAGACTTACTGTAATGTTTCTTCCCCAGTGGCTTCACAAGTCATTCTAGCACTATAAAAACTAGTGAGTAGAAATGTACCTTCCATGCGAGTGCCAGCTAGATTTCTCTATATTGCTACTTACCTAAGTGGTTTCTTCAACACTTGAGCTACTTTATTCAAGAACTGTATGTTAGCCAAAAGTATTGCAGTAAATTGTAATGCTTGCTGGTTTATGGGACCATTGCTCAAGGACTCAAGAAGTAATCCATCCTTGTTCTTGGGTTTTTATTGGCTAGCATAAATGAGTATTTATGATGTTTTCATACTGTTGTAGGATAATTCCAGCAAAACACTCTTGTCCAATCTTTGTCTTTTGGACACACCCACACATACATAAACACACACATATGTTCAGTAATAAATACATAGAGCAGAGGCTCTAAGAGCAACTATCAATAAATGGGACCTCATGAAACTGCAGAGCTTCTGTAAAGCAATGGACATAGTCATCAAAGCAAAACGACAGCCTACAGACTAGAAAAGGATCTCCACCAACCCTATATCTGACAGAGTGATGATATCCAGAATATATAAAGAACTAAAGAAGTTAAAAAGCAGCAAATCAAGCAATCCATTAAAAACTGGGGTACAGAGCTAAACAGAGAATTCTCAGTAGAGGAATACAGAATAGCAGAGAAACACTTAAAGAAATGCTCAATGTCCTTAGCCATCAGAGAGATGCAAATCAGAACGACCCTGAAATTTCACCTGACACCCATCAGAATTGCTAAGATCAAAAACTCAAGTGACAACACATGCTGCAAAGGTTGTGGAGAAAAGGGGAACCTCCTCAATTGCTGGTGGGAATGCAAACTTGAACAACCACTCTGAAAATCAATCTGGTGCTTTCCCAGACAATTAGGAATAGTGATTCCTCATGATCCAAGTATACCACTCCTAGGCATATATCCAAAATTTGCTCAAGTACAAAACAAGGACATTTGCACAACCACGTTTGTAGCAGCTTTATTTGTAATATCCAGAACCTGGAAACAACCCAGATGTCCCTCAATGGAGGAATGGATACAGAAATTGTGGTACTTTTACACAATGGAATACTACTCAGCAATTAAAAACAAGGAAATCATGAAATTTGCAGGCAAATTGTGGAACCTAGAAACGATCATCCTGAGTGAGGTATCCCAAAAGCAGAAAGAAACACATGGTATATACTCACTTATATAGACATATAACATAGGATAAACATACTGAAATCTATACACCTAAAGAAGATAAACAAGAAAGAGGACCCGGGGTAAGATGATCAATCCTCACTTAGAAAGACAAATGGTATGGACATTGGATGTAGGAGAAAACAGGTAACAGGACAGGAGTCTACCACAGAGGGCCTCTGAAAGACTCTACCTAGCAGTGTATCAAAGCAGACATTAAGACTCATAATCAAACCTTTGGGAGAGTGCAGGGAATCATGAGAAAGAAGGGAGAGTTAATATGACCTGGAGAGGGAAGAAGCTCCACAAGGACCGGATATATCTGGGCACAGGAGTTTTTTATGAGACTGTTTCTCCAAACACGACTATGTATGGATATAACCTAGAACCTCTGCTCAGATGTAGCCCATGGTAGCTCAGTATCCAAGTGGGTACCCTAATAATGGGAAGAGGGACTGTTTCTGACAGGAACTCAGTGGCAGGCTCTTTGACATCCCCCACCCCAGAGGGAGGATTAGCCCTGATAGGCCACAGAGGAGGACTTTGCAGCCAGTCCTGAAGATACCTGATAAAACAGGGTCAGATGAAAGGGGAAGAGGTCCTCCCCTATCAGTGAACTTGGAAAGGGGCAGGGAAGAGATGAGGGAGGGAGGATGGGATTTGGAGGGAAAGAAGGAGTGGGATACAGCAGGGGTTCAAAGTTAACAAACTGTAATTAATATTTAAAAAATAAAAATAAAATTAAAAAAGAAATACATAGTAAATATATATCTATATTATGATAAAGATATATTATATAACATAGAATTACTGCTATAATCATTAATGCTGCTGCTCAACCCTCATTTGAAGGAATCTTCTCCTTGCAGTGGATAGTAATTAGTACAAAGACCCTCATGTAGTCAATATGCAGTGAATAAGAGACTGTGGATTGCTTATGTTTTAAATGGGAAGTCACATCATATCCTTCCCATGGTGAATCTCAAATATCTTTGAGAGAGTGTAGATAGAAACATCGTAAACAACAGGTGATGGATAACATCAAGGAAACTTTGTTGTTTTTGTTTTGTTTTTCCTGGGCAAAATAGAGCAATTTCACAGATGAACTCACAGTCACTTTACCCGCATGCACAAGACCTGTGCAAGCTCAAGCTAGATAAGATCTCAGTATGGCGGAGGGAAGATGGGAACACAATCCATGACTAGCTGAGTTGCTAATGCCCCTTGATAGCTTATGGGAGAAGGAAAACCAGTTTTATTTAATGTGATTACTTACAGGTCGAGCATACACAAAGGCGGACCACACAGGAACAGTTAGGCAATAAAAAATAACTTGACTGGATAGGGAAACAATATGAAGACTATTCAGTTCAGTGAGCAAAGAGAGAAAGTTGTAGAGAGTATTACAGCAAAACCTCAAAAAGTTACTAAAAGTGTTATTTTAAGATATATAAAATATTTGTGATTATATGTATATAATCTCTATAAAATCATGTACTTTATAGAACCATAGGTAATTTCCACAAAAATTTGCAACGATATCTAAATAAAATGTATTTGTAGTTATATACATTTGCATGGAGCAGAGAAAGGACTTAAATATTGCACACCTAGCAAATGCAGATAGTTGCGAGCTGCTTGGATAGTAAATGCATAGGTTTTATTAGAACAATGGAACTAACAAAACTTTAGAAAATATAAATATGTATATTAAAAAAGGATATTTCCATGTTTATGACTAACTTATTATTAAAATGGAGAACAAAACTACAAAGTAATATATAAGAAAGCCAAGTAGTTTTAAATCAATATATTTACAAATAAATTTAGTCATGAAAACAAAGAAAAAATATAAGAAGATAATACAAAATAAATTACAATCGTCTGTGTGATAGTTTCCTTAAATCATAGTATTTATTTTTATGAGGTTATATAGTTTTAAAAAATGGTAAATGTTATCTTTCACTTACTAAAATATTTTCTACATATAAATAAAATTTTCATTTGCTGTAAGGTACAAATATTGGTGTGTTCAATGCACAGTGGGATTTATACTTCAAAAACTTACTAGACGTAGTAATGATACAAATTCCCTACTTTATTGTGTACACATATAAACAGTGACACATTAGCAATGCAATCAAATTCCTAAATAGTTTAAAGATTTTTATGGCAAAATTTCTAAGAGCCATTCATTCATTAGAATTGCTTGTTTTGGGTTCTCTTAAACAAGTCTCTGACATTAAACATCTACTGGAAAATCCATCATTTGCTCTTTTCTAATTCATTCTGGCTTTTATGGACCTCAAAACAGAAATAAGTTATTCTTGGTTCCCAGTACTTCTTAATGTCACAGCTGAATTTTTTAGACATTAAATCAATCAATCTTTCTTTCTTTTTCTTTCTTTCTTTCTTTCTTTCTTTCTTTCTTTCTTTCTTTCTTT
>NW_026594083.1:9892564-9924856 GCF_907164565.1 Psammomys obesus | reverse complement strand
TTCTTTCTTTCTTTCTTTCTTTCTTTCTTTCTTTCTTTCTTTCTTTCCTTCCTTCTTTTTTCTTTCTCTCCCTTTCTTCCTTCCTTCCTTCCTTCCTTCCTTCCTTCCTTCCTTCCTTCCTTCCTTCCTTCCTTCTTTCCTTCCTTCCTTCTTTCCTTCCTTTCTACCTCCTTCCTTCCTTTCTACCTCCTTCCTTCCTTCCTTCCTTCCTTCCTTCCTTCCTTCCTTCCTTCCTTCCTTCCTTCCTTCCTTCCTTCCTTCCTTCCTTCCTTCCTTCCTTCCTTCCTTTCTGTTGTGTAGTTAGCTGCTGTAAATGAAACTAGGCAGACAGCAGAGGGAGCCCAAGCTACCAGCCTTGTTCAAAGGAGCTGAGTGACATCATCAAGCATCCTAAGCCAGAAAGCACACGTATTTATTCAATTTATTGAAGTGGTGTTTAAAAATAAACTTCAGTGTCGGTTTCGCTGTTTACCACTGATTCCATCAACTACTTTGGATGCTCTTTTAACGGCATAAAAGCAGGGTCAATTTCTACAACAGTATCTTGAGAGAAAAGTGGATGCGAGAGAGAAAGCAGTTCGTTCCAATTTTGTGTTCTCTGTGCCTGGAGCTTACATTCTGTCTTTCTCTTCTTTATAAGGGCATGCCCACAGCCCTTAGTGCTGGCATTTTATAAATGATGAAAAACCTTTTCTAAGCCCCTTTGCCATTTGTTTCTTCTTCACTTCATTCTTGTTTTCACTCTAAAAGAAACAGATGTAAAGCTATGGCCTACAGCTAAGCCAATGAAGTTTTGAACTTTCTCTTTGGAAAATTACAAAAATAGATTTAGTTTCACCATTCCTATGAATTACTGATGCATGTCACTAAGAAGTCCCCCAGACATCCCAGGAGTTTCGGGAACTTTATGTTTGGTCTGATTTTTGCTAGTGATGTATTAATCAAGCTGGGATTGTACCTTTGAAGAGATAAAAGAAAAAATATTTCCTTTTATAGTATCATATCCTTTATAAATTACATATATAATATTTCTACTATTATATGAAATTATAATCCATTTGTCACTAATATTTAATGTTAGTGTTTTGGTTTTGTTTTCCTGGTATATTCTGTAATAGCAAGCAAAAACTCTGTTTAGAAAGATTGGATGAAATTTTCCAGAATTTTATTAATTCTTAATCTAGCCATGAGGTTGTCATAACTCCTGAAAATATCATTGTAAAGTTTTCATGTAAATATTAATTATTATTTTTAAATCTCCATTTAAAATCAAATCTCAGTGGCTTTTAAACAATACATTTGAATAGTTTTCAAGAAATAATTATGTCTTTATTTGCCACTGTAAAATACATACTTATAGCTAAATCTTTCCGTTTTTTTGTTGTTTGTTTGTTTTACTTTTTGGGGTTTTTGTTGTTGTTTTTTTTTTGTTTTGTTTTTGTTTTTGTTTTTGTTTTAGAGACAGTTTCTCTGTATAGCCTGGACTGTCTTAAAATTGTTTTGTAGACCAGGCTGGCCTTAAACTCACATCGATCCACCTGCCTCTGCCTCCCTGAGAGCTGAGGTGTGTGCCACCATGCCTCATTTTGAATCCTTCTTAACCAATGTTCTTTCCCTTAATTTTGTCTATTGATATAAATTGTCAGTTCTAAGAAGACTGTCTTTACTGACACTAATTTCCTCTGGTAATGTGTTGAGTTTCAGTCAACGTCTCCTCTTTTGATTCACTGGTGCTCTCCT
Source organism: Psammomys obesus (assembly GCF_907164565.1). Lineage (NCBI taxonomy): Eukaryota > Metazoa > Chordata > Mammalia > Rodentia > Muridae > Psammomys > Psammomys obesus. Next base: position 9,923,116 of record NW_026594083.1, on the reverse strand, counting down.
CCTTCACCAAAATAAACCTCTGCAAATTACATGTGTGTATGTGTTATTTGTGCATGTGTATACTCTCATACACATTGCATTTACACATAGTAGTACACTGAAAACATAGTTGTTATCAAAACTTTTCACTCCTCTAATAGTTACCACTTAAACTTTGTCACCTACAAAGAGATGGCTTAGGTTCAAGATGTTACTTAGGGAAAGGGCACAGGGGTAGAAAATGGAGGGAGGGTGGAACTGGGAGGAGATGACAGAAGGGGCTGCAGCAGGGATACAAAGTGAACAAATTGTAATAAATAAAGAAATAGAGAGATAAAATTCATTTGAAAAGATGTTACTTTTTGGCCATATATGCAGTAAAAATATGTGGTCATAATCACAGGACTATCTGCATCAGCTATTTTCATGGAAAATGTATATGTATGTATGTATATATATATATATACATATATATGTATATATATATATACATATATATATATATATGTATATATATATTGATAGAAGAACACTAAATGCAATTTTACTCTGAGATACTATATATAAAGTATATGCTCTTAGAAATCACATTTTTAAAATTCCCAAACACAAGTTTAAAATTTTATCACCTTTTCTTTGTGGTAGGGTGGAACTTCATGTCCCCATTTCTCTCTCCTCTGCTGCGGTTTTGTCTAGCTTGAACTTGTGCAGGTCAAGTGCATGCTGTGACAGTCGCTGGGACTACATATATTCATCTTCCCTGGTGTATGTAGATGATGCTATTTCCTTAGAGTATCTGCCTTCTCTGACCCTTGGCTCTTATAATCTTCTATCCCCTCTTTCCCATAGATCTGTGAACAACGAGAAGCGGGCTGTGATGGAAAGGGAAAAATGCATTTTTGTTTCCAGTGTAGTGACATTGGATGTACGAAGCACACTTTAGGACAGACCTCATGCTGAGGAGAAGTTAGCTAACACAAATAGAACTCCAAGCTTTTTAGTCAGTTTATTTGTTTGGTTTGGGTTGGGTTTGGCATTTCTTTTTTGTTATTTAAAGTTGGATGGGTAGAGATGGGACAAGATATGTGAGGAAGTGGGGTTTCGAATAGGTTTATGCAATGTTCTATAGTGTATGATAGAAATATACTGTATGAGTCATAAAACATAATCATATGCCTAAGAAAATATAATCATATGCATTTGTCCTTCTGTTTCATTAGGCTAAAGAACAATGGGGCAATACTCTGAATACAAATAATGGAGGGAGTAGAGGTATGCCTCAGCTTCTGATAGAGCATACTACTCTGGAAAGGCCAGAGTTCACTTCTCAGCATCCACATCTGGAAACTAACAGCCATGCCTGTGAGTTTCCATCTCCAGGGGACGCATGCTCCTTCTCAGGCCTCTGCAGGCACTGCACATATGTGCACAAAACCCACACTCATAATTAACATAAAAATAAAATCTTAAGGAAAAAGAAACAAAAAGAATGGAAAAGGGATTCACAAAAACTTAGAAACCTTGTCATATAAACTTGTAAAATGTGCCATTGTCACTTAATTTTTTAACTTAGTTTTATTTTCAGTGTCTTTGCCTGAAAAACTTTAAAGGTGCCATGTATATCCTGAAGCTGCTCTCAGAATACAATGGATAATTTCCATGAATTGCTTTGCACAATGTATTCCATAACAGCCCTTGGATAAATATATCTGTAAACTTCTCTCAGATAAATATAATTGTATTGGCAATATGTTTTCACCTTCCAGATCATTATTCTTCTCAGCACACTGCATTGGCCTTCTGTTAAAATGAATTATGGAAAGACAAGTGAGTACATGATATACAAATATCATATATGGTTACATGATAGATAATAGGTAGGTAGACAGATTATATTGAAGTTACAGTCACACTAAAGAAGATACTACACATCAATTAGAAATATGTTTTGCCTTTTCAATTACTCACAACACTTGAAAACATGTTGTTTTATCTCTGATAATAAGAAAATATTGAAAAAGTAATTCCGTTTGTACCCTGATAAAATAGGTTTACGCTCATTAGGGCCCTTACATGGAGTGTTGAACGTGCTATCAGTTTACTCCTCCCTCCCCTGCTGTGCCCAGTCTTCCTCCTGGAGCCCACATGTAAATTGTTATCTGGATACTGAGGCTTCTCTCTTCATTCTCATGGGGTTTCAAACAAGGAGAAGACCATCAGACAGGGTTTCTTTTATACATTACTCATTTTGGGGGGCTATCTCTAACGCGGATGTGAGAGTTCGCTTAGCAAGGCAGAGAGTTGGTGTGGTACCACTTAGCCAGACTGACATCTGAGTAATCCCTTTATCTTCTCTAAACCCCCTTCCCTCTGTATTCAGGATGAATTCATTATCATTTTCTGATTGCTTATTTTGGACTTAAAATTGTTACATGAAATATTAATTGACAGACATGTCAGAATATGGATACAAAGGGATTTACTAGTTTATGCTCGTAGAATGTGTCCTGGTTACCTAAAATACTTGAAAAAACATATTTCCATTAAGCTCTAATAATGTTAGAAACACACTCAAAACAACATATTAATAAACTGACAAAAATTTAGCCACATAACATGAACATAAGAACTGGCAGGGACAGTAGCTCCATAAGGAAACCAACAGAGCTAAAACAAAACAAAACAAACAAACAAACAAACAGACAGACCAACAAACAAACAAAAAACATGTCTTCTCCATTGGAGTTTCACTGGATGTACAAAGCACTCTTTCTTTTTTCTTTCTTTCTTTTTTCTTTCTTTCTTCTTTCTTTTTCTTTCTTTCTCTTTCTTTCTTTCTTTCTTTCTTTCTTTCTTTCTTTCTTTCTTTCTTTCTTTCTTTCTTTCTTTCTTTCTTTCTTTCTTTCTTTCTTTCTTTCTTTCTTTCTTTCTTTCTTTCTTTCTTTCTTTCTTTCTTTTGATGTTTATTCCTCTGTCCTCACGAGGATAAGTTCTTTTTGTTGTGGTTGTTTGGTTTTATTATTTAATTATTTTTATTAATTACAGTTTATTCACTTTGTATCCCCCTTGTACCTCACACCCTCCTCCCCTCCCAATCTCACCCTCCCTCTTCCCCACCCATGTCCCTATCCCAGTCCACTGATGGGGGAGGTCCTCCTACCTTTCTCTCTGACCCTGGTCTATCAGGGCTGCATTCTCAGGCTGCATTCTCTTCTTCTATGGCTTGGTAAAGTTGCTCCCCATTCAGGTGGAGGTGATCAAAGAGCAGGCCAATCAGTTCATGTCAGAGACAGTCTCTGTCCCCATTACTATGGAGGACACTTGGATACTGAACTGCCATAGGCTACCTCTGTGCAGGGGTGCCAGGCCATCTCCATGAGTGGTCCTTGGCTGGAATATCAGTTTCAGAAAAGACCCCTGTGCCCAGACTTTTTGGATCTGTTGCTGTCCTTATGGAGCTCCTGTCTTCTCCAGGTCTTACTGTCTCCCACTTCTTTTATAAGATTTCCTGTACTCTGACCAAAGTTTGGCTATGAGTCTCAACATCTGCCTCAATATGCTGCAGGATAGAGCCTTTCAGAGGCCCTCTGTGGTAGGCTCCTGTCTGTTCCCCGGTTTCTCCCTCCTCCAATGTCCATCCTCTTTGCCTTTCTGAATGGGAGTTGAGCATCTTAGCCAGAGTCCTTCTTCCTGTTAGCTTCCTTAGATGCATGAAGTTAAATTTACTTGATATATATGCTCCTGCTGTTTTTTTTTTTATAACTACCTAGGACATGTATGGGGGACCTGATTACACTAGTTATTAAAGTGTTTTATATGCTCATTATATATTTTCTCTAAAATAATTCATCATGATTTCTAAATGATCTTTGAATTAAGTGAATGACTTTTTTACTCTCCTGTTGGAGTCCATATAACAAGTAAAATTTATGTATTTATAGTTTTTTATTTAAATTAGCATACAAAGTATCAATGTATTCAATGTCATTTTATGTGTATTTATTTTTGCCACCATGACAAATATAAATTAAAATAAGGTAATATATGTAAAAATACTTTACCATATTTGAAATCTAGTTAAAACATAATATAATTTATACAACAACAGATGAAAGAGCTGCAAGAAATAACATTTGAGAAAACTTTAGTGTTTTCACGGAAAATCAAATTAAAAGCTTCAATTTTTGCAGGCAAATTCAAGTATAGTAAAAAAATGAAATAAAATAACAAGAAATGTTGATCAGGGTTTAGAAAACAGATCATTTCAGGAGTGAGGCATTGTTTTAAAAACCAGCTTGTATCACATGGAGACAAGCGTAGCTGTCAACCCTGAGAGCATTTTACTTGATAAAATAATATAGTTGTCAGAGAAAATTGGAGACATAATTTTCCTACCATACAACTTGTTCCTTAAATGACTGGGCAGAAAACTAAATCTACAAGGTCAACCATTGTAGAAGGACGTGAAAGACAGCTCCTTGGATAAGGAACTGTCCTAAAGAATGAAGATGAATGATAACAAGTAAAGAACTCCAGTATGGGCAGAGCTGACAAGTTTGATGCATCAATGACCCACAAACAGATTCAATTGTAGAAAGCTGGACATCAGAGATGTGAAAAGGAGAATACTCACGAAGATAAACATCTGAAAGCATAGAAAAACACTGAGAGACTAAAGTCACTATTTTTCAAAGAGATGGTAAAACAATAATCAAACGATGATTTCAATAAACTACTGTTACAGCTATTAGATTTCAGGTAAGCTCTTCACTGTAATAAGTATGAAAAACAAGGTGTTGAAAATGGAAAAAGAAAAGGTTCATCATCCATTAACATATATCAAAAATAATGTAACACGTGTGTATGATTGTGTACCATATAAAACAAAGAAATCAAAGTAACTCTTCTAGTGACATTAACGTGCCCCCAACTATGAAAGTGTAAGGTTTATGAATATTTGAAATCTAAAACTCATAGACACATGTGCACACATCATGTATTTTGGCATTCAGAATGTTTTTTTGGATTCAGAGCATTCTAATATGTATTATCCAGTATGTATTTTCATTACCATGGAAGAAAGTAATAATATTGAAATTACTCTGCAACCTTCAATGTATTATGCTTTGACAGAATTTAAAATGTGAAAACATTATTAATCCATATTACTTATATAGTTTTTTCTTTCTTATTTGCATAGAGTACTTTGTTTGAAATAAAATTAATCAACTCCCTCTCATTCTCTTTCATTCCTTGTTTAGTCTTCCTCTGTTTCCAGATTGTTCTCATTTTATTTTCTTATCCTCTTCAAAGAGGAAGTATGCATCACTACTTGTCTTTGTGTGATTGGCTTATTTAGCTCAATATGATTATCTCGATTCCACTAAATTAATTTTGAATATATGATTCTAATTATTTTTATGGTTGACTAATACTCCACTGTGAGTACACACTACTCAGTCTTATAATGACTAAGGCCTGAGCTTATTACATGGCAATTCTGAATGATTCCAGGGTAAGAAAATATATTCCAGAATCTCTTGTATTAGGAATTTCCTTCTTATTTATTAGCGGAAGAGACTTAGCCATAATTTGTTAGTTGTTTCATTTTTGAAGCTACCTTCACTCAATTTCCTATCAAAGCATTACTTCTTGGTAGACAATAAACATTATGTGAAAGTTACTTCTTCATTAGTTTTTCAACAATATTTTTTAATATCATTATTTGATCCTAGCGATTCTAACTGACATTAGTGGAAATCACAGTATTTTTGGCTGCCATTTCTCTGATGCCCCTCTAAATGAGAAGGTAAGATTAAATGCTCTTAGCTACTTCAGGTACCTAAGAGTACCTAAGAACTTACATATGAAAAATAACACCTGTATATTAATGACTCAAATGAAAAACATGTTTTAAAAGCAGCAAAGATTAGTTTTTATGGGTCAACATGGAATTTTACACATTTATAAGTCTCCATGGACTTACTTCAAATCGTTGCCTCTAAATATAATGCACAAATCACCACAAATGTTTTAAGGTTGACTTATTAAATGATTCCAAGGCAGCATGTTTTATTCATAATAAATCACTTGCTTATTTGCAATAAAAAAAAATTCAGGAAATTAAATGAAGCCAAGCCTAAGCTCAGAATTAGAGCCTTAGATTCTTAGAGCCATAGACTCAAGAAACCCAAATGTGAGAAAGAGATTATGAAGAAAATAAGACAGAATTTTGTTTGATTCTCAAAGATTCATGAGAAAATGGTGTATAATTATATTACTACCAAACACATTCTTTAGAGAAATATGGTTGAGGGTCCTCATTTGATATTTGCAAATGAGAGTGCTGCTTTCTTAAAACATGGTGAGGGATAACATGTTTTCCAAAACTTTTTAGAAGGCAAAGATATTGCTTTTTTCTCAGACAACCTATTATTTGAAATTATTCATGTAACATGATTGATGTGTAATCATGTTATTCTGAATGCCCTGGCCTAGAGTTCTTGAGTTTTAGCACCAACATCCATGACCAAATGATCTTGTGGCCTTCGCTGTTAGTCTAATAATGGGAATGGGAAGAAAAGAACAATGAATTAAGAGATCTGAGTTGTAGGTATAGCTCTGATAGCATCTCCTCCCATTACCAGATAAAATAAGCAAAACTCTGTAATCATTAGCTAGATCAACTGTGAAATACAGACAAATTATTTTAGAAGAAATTTATTTTTTTCCTAGTGCTTTGTATCTGATCATCATTACTCTATTCTAAAATTTGTATTTGACTTAAGTTTAACATTAAGTACTACATTTGAAACTAGTTCTATTAACTTCTCTTAATTCTTCTTCCCTATTTTTGTTTATCTCCGCACAATATCACGATACAATAAAAGTAAAATAAACCTTTGAATCTTCTAATATCATTGTTTCCATCTTTAAAAAAATGGCAAATCACAGGATTTGAAATTACTTTTATAGTAGGCTTAGCAACAATTTGTTACTAAGAGGCTTAAAGTCCCATCCTTTTTCATTATTACTATTACTACTACTACTATTAATTTACAATTTATTCACTTTGCATCCCAGTTGTAGCCCCCTCCCTCATCTCCTCCTGGTACCCTCTCCTATCCCTTATACTCCTATCCCTCTTCCTTAGTCCACCTCCTCTGTCTAATCCTAACCTATCAGATTCCATCAGGACTGCCTGGATCTTTTCCCTTTGTGGGCTGGCAAGGTTGCCCCACCAGGAAGAGTGATCAAGTAACAGGCACCGAGTTCATGTCAGAGACTGTCTCTTCTCCCCTTACTAGGGAACCCACATGGAGACTGAGCTGTCTATGGGCTACATCTGAGCAGGGGATCAAGGTCCTCTCTATGTGTGGTCTTTGGTTGATTCATCAGTCTCTGCAGTTCCCTCCTGAGTCCAGCATTTTTTGGCTTTGTTGGTCTCCTTGTGAGGCTCCTGTCCACTCTAGGTCCTTCTATATCCCTCTTATTCCAAAAGACTCACTGTGCTCTGTCCAATGTTTGGCTGTGAGTCTCGGCATCTGCTTTCTCACCCGTGCTAGTTAGAGTCTTTTAGAAAACATCTGTGGCTACCCTCTTTCCTCTCTGACTCTTGCCTGCTCTTGGGACTATTTTCCTTCTATCGGGTGGTCCTGTCAAGTCTCTAAATGAAAGTTTTTGCTTTCTATATTCTATCTTGTTTTGTCATATTTGGTTATTATTTCTTGAAGGCCTGGTTGTTGTTGCTGCTGTTGTTTTGTTCTGTTTTCTGAATGGAATTGGAGGGAAAATGGATATGGGGAAGAGGAAAGGAGGTAGCTGGGAGGAGTGATGAGAGGGGAACCTATGATCAGGATGCCTTGTGTGAGAGAAGAATTAATTTCTTTTATTTTAATGAGAATATATAATATTCTTTTTGAAATTAATTTACTCTTTATTGACTGCAGTTTGTTCACTTTGTATCCCAGCTGTGTAGAGACCTGGAGGGGCCAGGAGCTCCACAAGGAGAGCAACAAAAACAAAACTCTGGGCAAAGGGGTCTTTCCTGAGACTCATACTCCAGCCAAGACCATGCATGGAGATAAATTAGAACCCCTGCACAGATGTAGCTCATGAAAGCTCAGTGTCTGAGTGGGTTTCCTACTAATGGGAACAGGGACTGTCTCTGACATGAACTCAGTGGCTGGTTCTTTGATCACCCCCTCCTGAGGGGGGAGCAGCCTTACCAGGCCCCAGAGGAAGAAAGGCAGCCAGTTCTGAGGAGACCTGATAGACTAGGATCAGATGGAAGGGCAGGAAGACCTCCCCTACGAGTAGACTTGGGGAGGGGCATGGGAGGAAATGAAAAAGGGAGAGTGGGAATGGGAGAAGAATGTATTTCAATAAAAATAAAAAACAAACAAATAATGAAAATGTATTGAAATCCTAATTTATCAATGCTATAATAACATCAATAATATTTTTCCTGTGTAATTTATTTCTCAAATAAATAAACAAGTTGAGGACTTTTTTCTAAAAGGTTCTTTTACAGGAATATGTATGACATCTTTACTAATAACTTATATCCTCAAGGATACACAGCTTTCAACTGCAAAATGTAGGGCCTCATTCTGCCTCCTCATAACAGCGCTATTCTTTTATGATAAGTTCAGAAAATAAAAAATAAAAAACAAACTGATCTTGCAATCTACAGATGAATCATTAATTCTTGCAATAACTTTATAAGCATCGATTTTTAAATTTTTTTATTTAATTTTATTTTTTTCTTATCAGTTACATTTTATTAACACTGTACCCCAGCCGTGTCCCGCTCCCTCATTCCCTCCCAATTCCACTCTCCCTCCCTCATCTCCACCTTGCCCCTTTCCAAGACCACTGATAGGGCGGGACCTCCTCCCCATTCATCTGATCCTGATTTATTAGGTATCTTCAGGACTGGCTTCGAAGCCCTCCTCTGAGGCCTAACAGGACTGCTCCTCCCTTTGGGGGGTGGGGAGGTCAAAGAGCCAGTGATTGAGTTCCTGTTAGAAATAGTCCTTGTTCCCCTCACTATGGGAAACCAATTGGTTACTGAGCTACCACAGGCTACATCTGAGCAGAGGTTCTAGGTTATATCCATACATGGTCCTTGGTTGAATGTCAGTCTCAGAAAAGACCCTGTGCCCAGATATATTTGGTCATTGTGGAGCTCCTATCCTTTCCTCATCATACTAACTCCCCTTTTTTCATATGATTCCCTGTACTCTGCCGAAGGTTTGGTCATGAGTCTTTGTATCTACTTTGAAAACACTGCTAGTTAGAGTTTTTCAGATGCACTCAGTAGACTCCTGTCATACGTTCAATGCACATCCCATCTGTTTTTCTAAACGAGGATTGATCATCTTACCACATGTCTGCTCTCTTGATTATCTTTTTTAGCTGTATAGATTTCATTATGTTTATCATATCTTATAGGTCTTAGAAAGCGCCAGATAGATTTCCAGAGGGTTGTACCAGTTTACATTCCCACCAGCAGTGGAGGAGGGTTCCCATTTCTCCACAACTTCTCCAGCATGTGTTGTCACTTGAGTTTTCCATCTTGGCCATTCTGATGGGTGTAAGGTGAAATCTCAGGGTCGTTTTGATTTGCATTTCCCTGATGGCTAATGAAGTTGAGCATTTCTTTAAGTGTTTCTCTGCCATTCGATATTCCTCTGTCTAGAATTCTCTGTTTAGCTCTGTTCCCCATTTCTTAATTGGATTACTTGGTTTGCTGCTTTTCAGCTTCTTTTTTTTTTAAATTTTTTTCTTAATTACACTTTATTCATTTTGTATCCCCCATAAGCCCCTCTCTTCTCCCCTCCCGATCCCACCCTCCCTCCCCTTTCTGCATACATACCCCTCCCCAAGTCGACTGATAGGGGAGGTTCTCTTCTCCTTTCTGGTCTTAGTCTATCAGTTCTCATCAAAAGTGTCTGCATTGTCCTCTACTGTGGCCTGGTAAGGCTGCTCCCCCCTCAAGGGGAGATGATCAAAGAGCAGGCCAATCAGATTATGTCAGAGGAAGTCCCTCTTCCCATTACTATGTAACCCACTTGGACACTGAACCGCCATGGGCTACATCTGTGCAGGGGTTCTAGGTTATCTCCATGAAGAGTCCTTGGTTGGAGTGTGAGTCTCTGGGAAGTTCCCTGTGTTCAAATTTTCTTGTTCAGTTGCTCTCCTTGTGGAGACCCTGTCCTCTCCAGCTCTTACTATTTCCCACTTCTTACATAAAATTCCATTCACTCAGCCCAACAGCATCTGCTTTGATAGTCTGCAGGGCAGAGGCTTTCAGAGGCCCTCTGTGGCAGGTTCCTAGGTTGTTTCCTGTTTTCCTCTTCTGGCTTTCAGAGGCCCTCTGTAGAAGGTTCCTAGGTTGTTTCCTGTTTTCTTATTCTTCCGATGTCCATCCTCTTTGCCTTTCAGGATGGGGATTGAACATTTTAGTTAGGGTCCTCTCTTTTGCTTAGTTTGTTCAGATGTACAGATTTTAGTGGGTTTATCCTATGTTGTATGTTTATATGAGTGAGTATATACCGTGTGTTGTCTTTTTGCTTCTGGGACAACTCACTCAGGATGATCCTTTCCAGGTCCCACCATTTACCTGCAAATTTCATGATTTCCTTATTTTTCATTGCTGAGTAATATTCCATTGTATAGAAGTACCACAATTTCTGCATACATTCTTCAGTTGAGGGGCATCTGGGCTATTTCCAGCTTCTGGCTATTACAAATAAAGCTGCTACAAACATGGTTGAGCAAATGTCCTTTTTGTGTACTTGAGCCTCTTTTGGATATATGCCTAGGAGTGGTATGGCTGGATCTTGGGGAAGCACTATTCCTAGTTGTCTGAGAAAGCGCCAGATTGATTTCCAGAGTGGTTGTACCAGTTTACATTCCCACCAGCAGTGGAGAAGGGTTCCCCTTTCTCCACAACCTCTCCAGCATGTGTTGTCACTTGAGTTTTTGATCTTGGCCATTCTGATGGGTGTAAGGTGAAATCTCAGGGTTGTTTTGATTTGCATTTCCCTAATGGCTAATGAGGTTGAACATTTCTTTAAGTGCTTCTCTGCCATTCGATATTCCTCTACAGAGAATTCTCTGTTTAGTTTTGTTCCCCATTTTTAAAGTGGATTACTTGGTTTGCTGCTTTTCAGCTTCTTTAGCTCTTTATATATACTGGATGTGAGTCCTCTGTCAGATAAAGGGTTGGTGAAGATTCTTTCCCAATTTGTAGGCAGTCACTTTGTTTTGATGACAGTGTCCTTTGCTTTGCAGAAGCTTTTCAATTTCATGAGGTCCCATTTATTGATTGATGCTCTTAGAGCCTGTGCTGTTGGTGCTCTGTTCAGGAAGTTTTCTCCTGTACCAATGAGTTCTAGGGTATTCCCCACTTTTTTTTCTAGCCGATTTAATGTGTCTGGTTTTATGTTGAGGACTTTGATCCACTTGGACTTCAGTTTTGTGCAGGGTGATAAGTATGAATCTATTTTTATTTTTCTACATGTAGACATCCAGTTGGACCAGCACCATTTGTTGAAGATGCTATCTTTTTTCCATTGTATGGTTTTGGCGTCTTTGTCAAAGATCCCCTGAAAAGATCCCACAGACTGACCCAACCCAGGGAACTGCTGTGCCCCAGGCAGCCTGCTGTTACCAGGAGAGCAGTACTCACCCACCACAGATTACCTCTTGGGTTCTGGGGCACAGAGCCCCAACCTCAGACCTACAAAAGACCGGGAACCCTGAGATCAACCCCCAGATACTGCTCCAAGGGGCAACCAGTTATCCCTAGCAAAACCGACCAAACCACGGGACACACAGGTTACAGCAGCTGATCACTAAATTTACAGCAAGAAACCCAGAAGGAGGGCAGCTGTCTCCAGGACTTCTCCTGGTGAGAGGAGAGCCCTCTTGACTAATCAGGACCGCAGTTACCACCCAGGTCTCTATGCCTGAGGTAAGCTGTAGCAACTCCTGAAAAACACCGGCCATCCAATGACAATACCCAAAAAGCTGAGAAGGCTTCCTTCAGGAAAAACCATCTTCCTGCCAAAGGGATTCTCTCCACTACAAGAGTCCAGGAACAACCAGAAACTAACTTCAAACAACTAAGATAGCCCAATGGGTAGAGGACAGCGTAAAAGTTCAACCAACAAAAGCCACAGCAATATGGCATCTCCAGAACCCAGTTATCCAGGAACAAATAGCCCTAGACACCCCAGCATAATTGAAATTCAAGGAGATGACCTAACATCTATGCTCATGAAGAAGATAGCAGAGGAAACAAATAAAATACAAAAAGAAATAGAGGAAGCTGCAGCCAAACAGTTTGTGGCCTTTAGAGAGGAAATGCTTAAATCACTGAATGAAATAAAGAATCAGCGGATTGTTCAAACAAACAGCTGAAGGAATTGATGGCTTTTCAGCTTCTTTAGTTCTTTGTACATACTGGATATTAGTCCTCTGTCAGATAAAGGGTTAGTTCTTCTTTCTCAATCTGTAGGCAGTCGTTTTGTTTTGATGACGGTGTCCTTTGCTTTATAGAAGCTTTTCAGTTTCATGAGGTCCCATTTATTGATTGTTGCTCTTAGAGCCTGTGTTGTTGGTGTTCTGTTCAGGAAGTTGTCTCCTGTGCCTTGAGTTCTAGGCTGTTCCCCACTTTATCTTCTAAAAGATTTAGAATATCTGGTTTTATGTTAAGGCCTTTGATCCACTTGGACTTTAGTTTTGTGCAGTGTGATAAATATGGATCTATTTTCATTTTTCTGCATGTAGACATCCAGTTAGACCAGCACCATTTGTTGAAGATGCTGTCTTTTTTCCATTGAATGGTTTTGGTTTCTTTGTCAAAAATCGAGTATTCATAGGTGTGTGGGTTTATTTCTGGGTCTTCTATGCAGTTCCATTGATCCTCCTTTCTGTTTTTATGCCAATACCATACAGTTTTTATTACTATTGCTCTGTAGTACAACTTGAGATCGGGGATAGAGATACCTCCAGATGATCTGTTGTTGTACAGGATTGTTTTGGAGATTCTGGGATTTTTGTTTCTCCATATGAAACAAAATCTTTTTTTTTTCTAAAAATCTTTTTTTCAAGGTCTGTAAAGAATTGAGTTGGTATTTTGATGGGAATTGCATTGAATCTGTAGATTGCTTTTGGCAGGATGGCTATTTTCACAATGTTAATCCTACCAATCCATGAGCACGGGAGATCTTTCCATCTTCTGAGATCTTCTTCAATTTCTTTCTTCAGAGACTTGAAGTTTTTCTCAAACAGGTCTTTCACTTGCTTGGTTAGTGTCACCCCAAGGTACTTTATGTTATTAGTGGCTATTGTGATGGGTGTTGTTTCCCTAATTTCTTTCTCAGCCCTTTTGTCTTTGGTATACAGGAGGGCTTCTGATTTTTTTGAGTTGATTTTGTATCCTGCCACTTTGCTGAAGGTGTTTATCAGCTGGAGGAGTTCTCTGGTTGAATTCTTGGGGTCGCTCATATATACTATCATATCATCTGCGAATAGTGACACTTTGACCTCTTCCTTTCCGATCTGTATCCCCTTGATCTCATTTAGTTGTCTTATTGCTCTGGCTAGGACTTCAAGTACTATGTTGAAGAGATTTGGAGAGAGTGGGCAGCCTTGTCTTGTCCCTGATTTCAGTGGGATTGATTTAAGTTTCTCTCCATTGAGTTTGATGTTGGCTATAGGCTTGCTGTATATTGCCTTTACTATGTTTAGATATGTGCCTTGTATCCCTGATCTTTCCAAGACTTTAAGCATGAATGGGTGTTGGACTTTGTCAAATGCTTTTTCAGCATCTAAGGAGATGATCATGTGGTTTTTCTCCTTCAGCTTGTTTACGTGGTGGATTACATTGATGGATTTCCGTATGTTGAACCACCTTTGCATGCCTGGGATGAAGCCTACTTGGTCATGGTGGATGATATCTTTGATGTGTTCTTGGATTCGGTTTGCAAGTGTTTTATTGAGTATTTTTGCGTCAATGTTCATAAGAGAGATAGGTCTGTTATGGGACACATTGAAAGCAGTGCTCAGAGGAAAATTTATAGCACTAAGTGCCTGCAAGAAGAAATTCGTAACATCACATACAAACAACTTAATGTCCCAACTGAAAACCCTAGAAAAAAAAGAAGCAGATACACCCAAGAGGAGCAGAAGGCTGGAAATAATCAAACTCAGGGCTGAAATCGATCAGCTAGAAACAAATAAAACTATTCAAAAATCAATCAAACAAAAAGCTGGTTCTTTGGGAAAATCAACAAGATAGACAAACCCTTAGCCAAACTAACTTAAAAGCAGAGAGAATCCATCCAAATCAGCAAAATCAGAAATGAAAAGGGTGACATAACTACAGACGCTGAGGAAATTCAAACAAAAGCCTATATGCCACAAAATTTGAAAACCTAAATGAAATGGACAATTTTCTTGATAGATTCCATCTTCCAACATTAAGTCAAGATCAGTTAGAAAGACTAAATAGCCCTATATTCCCCAAGGAAATTGAAGCAGTCATTCACAGTCTTCCCTCCAAAAAAATCCCTGGGCCAGATAGTTTCAGCACGGAATTCTACCAGACCTTCAAAGAAATGCTAAAACCAATTCTCCTCAAACTATTCTACAAAATAGAAACAGAAGGTACATTACCAAACTCATTCTATGAAGGGAAGTCACCCTGATACCTAAACCACACAAAGACCCAACAAAAAAGAAAACTTCAGACCTATCTCTCTTATGAACATTGATTTTTTAATTTCAATTTTTTTCCTTCACAATTTCTTCGTTATATATCCTCATGGAAGCCCCTTCCCTCACCTCCTCCAAGTCCCAACTTCCCTCCCTCTTCACCCATCCCCTACCCCTAGTCCACTGAGAGCGGAAGTTCTCCACTGTTTATAAGCACTAATTTTAAGTCTATTCATAGCAGAAAATATTAGAGACTAAAATGCATAGAACACATGAAAAAAGTAACATTTTATATGGCTGCCATATAAGTTTTTGATTATTATGTAAACATGAACTAAATGTACAGAATAAATGTCCAAATGAGTGAAATTTGATTAAAAATAAGTACAGCCAATACTGTTTATAGGTAACAAGTTAGTAGGTAACAAGTATATAGCATAAAAGGTTTCAGATAAAAAGGGAAAAAAAAGATAAGTCATTAAGCATTGCTTTAAAAAATATTTTACTATTTTGGCCCACCATATATTATACATGAAATGGGACTTGTTTGGTGATTTCATAGTTTCAGATTCTATCTCCATATTTAAATAGAAAAAAAATCATAATTTACTTCAGTTGCTATGGAAAAGTTCATGAGAATTTCCCCATATGTTTGAATTTACTGGTTGGAATTTCAGTTAGTTTGCTCAAATAAATGAGTGCTCAAATACCCCAGAAATTAAAAACATTCTGAGCATTGCTTGAAATTCGGTAAGACACAAACATCCTGTTATTATCACTCTTCATATTTTTACTGGTGTTCACGATATAAAGCATTAAAAAGAATTAAAAATTAAACAATTGGAGAAAAATTAAAATGTGCTTCATTGAAGATCACATATTTTATAAAGATTCTTATGATTTATAGTTAAACACTTGGGATTAATAAGTTTACCGAAAATACTTGCTGCCAGGAAAATTATAAAAAGTAGAGAAGTAAATTTAATTTTTATCTCTTAGCAAAAGTAAAACACTGAATTGATAATCTTAGAAGCACTTGCTATTTATTAAACATCAAAAATATCAAATACTCAGAAATATTCAATGATGTGTAGGATGTAGATAAAAAGTAAAAAATGTCTCTGAAGAAAGTAAAATATACTATATAAAATAAGGATGAGACAGTTCAATAACAAAAATGTTATTTTCCATATATTTGTATGTAGATGGTTTGATAATACTATTACTGATTCAACAAGTTTTATGTTTTCTAAATGATTTTGTGTGGAAATAAATGTGTTTATACATTGATATAATCTATCTATCTATCTATCTATCTATCTATCTATCTATCTATCTATGCTAATCTGCTATGGTTCAGGGCAGATAGGACTTTTTTTTACAAAAAAAATAAAATATGAAATTACTAATTTTAATATAATAGTAATAAAGGCTGGATGGTGCATTTAAAGATAGAAATGTATATGACAAAATGGATGAGGTGAGATATATATATATATATATATACATATATATATATATATGAGTGAAATAGTTGAATGATATAATGGTATAACTTTGAATGTATTAGATGAAAAATAATGACTTATTCAACTGTATTAAATCTTTAATTAAGTTGCACTGAGAAATAGAATGTAAACTTGAAAGTTTGTTTTCTGTATTTTATAAAAATAATTGTGATACTAATAAACTGATAGTAAAAGAACTGTTCAAAGTTTAAAGAGAAACAACTTCTTGTTTAATACACTTCATCTGAGCAGAAATGGAATGATTAAGTTAGACAGGAACTCCCTTCCCCAAATCAGTCACTTGACTGAGTACTATTTGGTAATTAGTTAAAACACCTTTCATCTCTCTATATATAATAAGGTAATAACCATATAGAATTATATGAAAGATTTATATTCTAGCATGTCTTATTGTATGTAGAACAGATAAATTTGGGATGGAAAAATAGCTCTTTAAAATGTATGCATTTCTACAAAAGGTAACTTAAGACTGATTCCATGAACTGATATAATCAGAGCATGGAATTGGTGTTGAGCACTCAGAATCCTAATGCTGAGGAGGTAGGATAAGGAAGTCTCTGAGGATCCTTGGCTAGCTCTTCTCTCATATTTGTTAAGCTCCATGTTATTAGTAAACTCTGTCTCTAAATGGTTAGTGTATATAGTGCCAGAATCACATCTTACTCTGCCCCCCACATGCACCTGTATATACCTCTATAGCTGTGTATGCAAGAACATACACACAAACATAATTGCATGCAGAACATATCACCCTATGATATATTTTGATTTGCAAAATGTTAAAAGGTTTTTATAAACAAAACTAATAAAAATTCAAACAATGCACCAATTAAATATATACGTATTTTTAGCTTTCCTACATGTAATTACTAATAAAGAATCTTATGGAAGTTTCCTGTCATTTCTTTTCAGCATTAAGTAGCAAGAAAGCTAAACATCTTGACATATCCATTTAACCACTGTTTTGTGTCTAAAAGCTGAACATTTATCAACCTCCAAGCCTTTGAATTGCTCAGAGTGAGCATCTGTATTCAAACATATGTTGTGGGTAACTACTAAGATATTTTCGCCAGTTTGGTTTAGCAGCTGTTCTGTAAATGTGAGATGAGTAATTTAATAAGCAACTCTCCTTGACTCTGTTACTCTTCCCCTAGTGTGTGCCAAGCACAGCCAGAAATGCAGACTAAAAGGGTTCAGTGCTTATGAGACTAAAGACAAGATGATGATTTATGCAGAGGCCCATCTTCCAGGTGCTGACAAGCTTGCAGTGTCCCCAAGTCATCACTAGTGCTCTGAAGTGAACAGATGGTTTTGTACACACCACTAACAAAGAAGCTTTCTGCATGAAGCTTGCGACTTCATGACATTTCTGAATATCACTTGTCACAGCCAAGTTAAAAAGAGAGAGAAAGAAAGAATATGCGAGAGATACTAAACCATAATAAAATGAAGCATGCTTCACTTTCTTGAACCCCAGGACACAACATAAACATAGTTTTAAAAATAGTTGAAGATTCACAAGTGTATTTATTAGTTCTTATGTTGTACCATATAGATACTCTCACAACATCATTTCAAAGGAATGCTTGAAGTGTTTTACTGACTAACCATGAAATTGTCAGTGCAGTACTGGCAGAAGACAGGCACATGGTCCAGCCTGCCAGAATGCCAGAACAAATTAGGGAGGGGCCCGTGAATCTCCACCACTCTCTGATGAGCTATTTGCTCTTGATGGTTCTGAGAAAGGAAAAGCCAGTGTTCTACCCATGTAATCCATGATAGGCTGTCCATGTTATAGTGGATGGCTCTAAACCCAAGCACACACTCGCAGCTTTAACTGTATCAAGACTGCTTTGAAAATAGTAGTAAATGAAACTAGAAAGAAAAAAAAATTATCAGAGATGAGGCAGAATTGGCGAGTTGGGAATAAGGGTGTGTTTTATTTCACTTTCTGTTACTGTGATAAATACCATGACTCAAAGCACCTTAAAGAGGAAATAGTTCATTTTGCCCCAGAAGCAACAGTACACGATCCTGGGAACTCAACGGCAGGAACCTCAAGGCAGGAATCTGGACATAGAAACTGAAGCAGAGACTGTGAAGGAATGCTGCTTAGCGGATCCTAAAAAATAAGAGTAGGGGCATTGTACCAACATTGGATCAATCTGACAACATATCTGAACTTTCCCATGGAAAAAATTATTTGGAATGGGAAATTTTAGTATTTTATGTGTTACATTAGGTATAATATAATAACCATGATACAAAACTGGTGTTTTACAGATTGCAGCCAAACTGTGTATCTTCTGGCACCTAGCTGCCTGACTTGGTTTGGAACCGTTGCTATCATTTTTATCTCATTTCAGCTATTTCTACAAATACAGATTTTTGTGAATTAGCAAATGCTCAATAAATGCAGAACCTTGGGGCTGGAGTATAACTCGGTCAATAAGTGCTTTTCTGCTGCCAAATAAGTCCTGAACTTACAGGGATATAGCTTCAAGGCCTCTCTTCTGGTCTCTGATGTACACCTGCATATATGTGTTACTTCCACACAAACATGTCTGCACACACATGACAAAATAAAGCTTTCTTTTAAAAGGAAATGGATGAATTAGAAATCCTCAGTTTATTAAGATGCTGAAGTGATTTTCTTATGCATTCGAAATTTGGAAGCACAGCCTCAGCTCATAGGTTTCTAACGCCGATTTCAATGAGGGTTTTCATAATAGAACCTTGTCTGGTAAGGAATACATCAGTATATTAAATAAGTGTGATGCAAAACACATCCTCGGCTCCTTTTGAGTTCACTCTTGTAGCCTAGGTCCATGCACATAAAGTCAACACACAGAACACAATGAAACAAAAACATCCAATTACTAGATGTTGTAATAATTGTATTTAACAATAACATTACCAAAACAAAAACCTTTAAAATTGTTTCAGTCATGTGGTACTCTCTTTCACTGGGTAAAGAGTATAAAAACGCCTTCTGTTCTGCCCACTTAATTGTAACATGCATAACTTCAGATTTCTCTACGCTTTGTCTACTCTATCATCAATACATGCCTTCACCCTGGGGGTGAGGACATACACAGAAACTTTCTCCATGATGTATCGTAAGTAAGACAGGTAGAAAAACAAAACAGAGTGGAACAAAACAAAGCAGAGAAATGTAAAGGCCAAATGTATGGAGAAGAGCTCAGAAATACATTTTAAAAAAACTTAACTGTGTCACTTTAACTACAGCTAAAACTCAAGAACTCACCGAAGTCTAAATCATGGTGCTTAATGAAATAAAAATGCCACCTGTTATCAAAAGAAAAAAAAAGTCAAAATATTTTAAATCAAGCTAATGTAGAATTAAAGTATCATTCAATTTAGTGAAACATTGTTTGGAAACATTGTTCCACTAATATTTTATTTTAAATGTGTCAGTTAATGCATGTGAATACGGATGTCCCTGTGCGTGAAACAATCCTAAAACTAACAGCTTACTCAGTAGTTTGAACTTAAATTGGAATGTACATTATTTAAATTTAATAGTTTTTAACCTTTAATGTTTCAAAAAGTTTTATCATTAGTATTTTTTTCATGTTTTTCATATGTCCAAAGCTACAATTCATTCCTGGCATATATTGCCTAAAAGTCACTTTGTGCAGATGTTTGTTCTGGTTGCAGATCTTCCTATGAATAGAAGAAATCAGTCTTTGAGCACCATGTGATGCTTAAATCTTCTGAAGTGAGTGCTGTTTCGCATCCTGACAGCAGCAAGAGGCCTGTCATCACCTTTCCAGACTAATAATAGAATGCCTCCTCACCTGCAGCCTTCCCTGACCTGCTCCGCATTTTTCTACAGACCCTTCTATTTCATGAGTGACATTTCTCTGATCCAGGGTCCTATGCAATATTTACTGATATAATTTCTAGTTGCAAATATTACCTTACCTGGTATTATTGTCTTCTTCTTCTTCTAGCTAAGTGGAAGGAATACATAGTCACATCTGAGTGGGCTAGTTCAGACATATTGCTGACAAGGCGCTCCTGTTCCCTGCTGCAATACAAGTTGTGTAGGAGCTGACAAAGCTTTCCAAACCCAAAATTTATTCCCTTGTCTGGAAGTGTTGATTTAGCACTGAGCCAAACTTTCTCATGTATCGTTAAATAGGTTTGAGTCACAAGACAGAAAGATGATGGATAATGAACTCCTAATGCCAGGTTTGGGTGATGTATTAAACACACACACACACACACACACACACACACAGAGAGAGAGAGAGAGAGAGAGAGAGAGACAGAAAGAGAGAAAGAATCCCTTGATATTTAGCATTAAGTGAATCTTAAGTGGGAGAGAAAAATACGAAGATCAAGTTCAAAGGAGTAGAATGACCGAATTATTTATTCTCTTTTTTCTGAGTCATACTCTAAAACTTAACATGGGAAAAGAGATATAGTTCAAAGTAATATATAATTAGAGGAAGTTCATAACAAAATAGCAGTCTCTTGAAGGCCATTCCTTCTTACAGGCAAATTACATAAATGTCATAACATTGTTGTGACTCAGAAAAGGTGTTAAGTATTTTTTCAGTGATATGTTCTGTGGTGTTAAATACTATAGGTTATGTAGGGGTTTTAGAAAGATATAATAAAACAAGTATAATTATCATAATCTGTTATCATAATTTATTATTGTTTGGTATTCTAAAAGAATTACAAAGTTAAGTCAGGTAAAGAGTGACAAAGCCACACTTGGTTTAGCTATAAATACCGTTTGTCATTTTCCCACTGAGAGAATACCAAGTACCCTAGTGCAGAAACACCATTAAATTAACTATAAGACAGGAGGACTTGGATTTTATTATTCAGTGTTCTTTCAGGCAAATGCAAGCCTCATTATATGTATAAAGTATCATGCTTACTCGTATGTGTTTACATTTTGTGTTTACAATGTGCTGGTATTTTGTTAAGCATATTTTTGTTATTTGTTTGTATCTGGAAGAAATTAATATGTCAATCTGCAATCTCATAAAAGTAAACTGTTCTTTTGGATATTAAAGGACTTCTTTCAATTTGTTGAAATCCAAGAGACAGAAAAAGTCTGAATAAGAAAAAAAAAAGATTACCAAAAAATGAGTGTATGTGTGTATGTACATGTGGCTGATGCTTATCATTGTGGATGTAAGTATATATTTCATCACACAGTCTGTGACTGAGATTTGCAGCTAGTGTTACAGAATCTGAGTCAGACTGAAGCTATACAACTGAATGTCCTGGATCAGACTAAAACCACATCATGAAGTATGCTGGGTCAAGATTTTTCAAACACCATTATTATGGGATACATGTCATTGTAGTCAATGACATGTTTGCCTCCAAGCTCACATTCTATAGATCCATCCCATTCTTTCTGTTACTCTAGAGAATGCTGAGGAATACAGAAACCATAGATTAATCTCACCAATTTCACAAAAGGTGATTTCACAGAAGAGAGGAAACTAATCGTGGAAAATAATAAACTGGAGGAAAAAAATAAGATAACTGAACAACGCAAAATTGGCTTAGATTTTTCCCTTTTAATACACCTGGGAATTACTATAATTTTGAAGAACTAATTGTATAACTATGTTTATTGGGCTGGAGAGATGGCTCAGAGGTTAAGAGCATTGGCTGTTCTTCCAAAGGTGCTGAGTTCAACTCCCAGCAACCACATGGTGGCTCACAACCATCCATAGTGAGGTCTGGTGCCTTCTGATCTGCAAGCACATATGCAGGCAGAATGCTGTGTAAACAATAAATAAATCTTTTAAAAAAACAACAAACTATATTTAGTATTTTAATTCTTATTTTGTTAGTTAGCATGCATTTTTTATAAAACATTCCTGTTGTCAAGTATGTTTATAATCTGTCAGCATAAAAATTTCACTTTTTATTTAAATTCAGACACATTTCCATTGTTAAATATCAACAAGATAGCAATATTTCAAGAAAATGCCAGTCTTCATTTAGAAGGACAAACCCGATGGACATTGGAAGCAGGAAAAGACAGAGAACAGGACAGGAGCCTACCAGAAACAGCCTCTGAAAGACACTACTGATTGAGGTATTGAAGCAGAGGCTAAGACATATAGCCAAACTTTGGGCAGAGTGCAGGGAATCTTATGAAAGAAGGGGGAGATAGAAAGACCTGTAGGGGACAGGAGCTCAAAAGGAGACCTACAGAACCAAGAAATCTGGGCCTAGGGGTCTTTTCCGAGACTGATAGTCCAACCAAGGACCATGCATGGCTATAACCTAGAACCCTTACACAGATGTAGCTCATAGCAGCTCAGTCTCCAAGTGGGTTCCCTAGTAGGGGAACAGGAACTGTCTCTGACATGAACTGAGTGGCTGGCTCTTTAGTCACCTCCCCCTGAGGGGGTAGTAGCTTTACCAGGCCACAGAGGAAGACAAGGCAGCCATTCCTGATGAGAATGATCTGATAAACTAGGGTCAAATGGAAGGAGAGGAGGACCTCCCCTATCACTGGACTTGGAAAGGGACGTGGGAGGAGATAAGGGAAGGTGGGTGGGATTGGGAGTGAATGAGGGAGGGGGGCTACAGCTGGCATACAAAGTGATTAAACTGTACTTAATATAAAAATAAAAATAAATTTAAAAAGAAAACACAGTTTAGATATGAGCCTCATAGCACATTAAATGGAAAAATATTAGGATCCTAGATGAAATTTAAGTGTCTCTAAACCATGATAACATAATGAGTATCTGAAATATCCCTAATATTTCATTTCAGGAATTTGGAACCCAACCAGTTATAGACTCCAGGTAAGTAATTTCAAGGACTTTCTTTTTAAAAGAAAGTGCCAGAGGATTCACTACTCTCTAAGGATTATCAAGGGAAGTGTTTTTCTAGGTTCAGCAGCCAGGTACTCAGAGGCATGAAGCCTTGAAATCTAATGACTGAGAAGTGCTGTGAGACAAGGCGATGTGTAACAGGTTCACACGTGCTGCAGCGAGTCAATGAAAGGGTGACACGTGCAGATTTGTCTGAGAGGCCTAAGTAGCCATCACATCTCAGGCTTTTGAAGATGCCAGAAACTGAAGTCAACCTGAAAGCAATTAGTGGAAGTGGCTCAAATAGAAGACACTTACGCTGCCAAAGTCAAGGATGTAAAGCCAGGGATGACCAAGTCTGTCAGAGCATAGACAATGCAAACATGCTCCCTGGGTAACCAACGCTACCTACAAGACTAATTATTCCTATACTGCATTTTGGCTCTCTCTCTCTCTCTCTCTCTCTCTCTCTCTCTCTTTCAGTTCAATTTACTATGCTCACATTCTTCCCATTTGCAATGGAATATTCCTGTACAATTTTGTAATAGACATATGTATCTTCTTGATTTTATACAGCCTCCCAACTATGGGATTTCTTTGAGTCTCAACCCTTCTGAACAACTTTCAGACTAAGATTAAGACTGTTAGGGCTCTTGAAATGAACTAAGTGCATTTTCTATTAGGAGATGACCATGAGTTTTGGAGTGTTTCTATTAGGAGATGACCATGAGTTTTGGAGTGCCAATGTGGTGAATGTTTTAATTTGAACTTAAGGTGTCTCCAATGACTCAAGTTTTGAGTACTTTTCCCTAGGTGCCAAAATTATTTATGGAAGTTGTGCATCCTTTAGAAATTATGTGACAGGGGTAGCTCTAAAAATTCTGTATCTAGAAGGTGGTTTCTGTTATGTCTTCTGATTCTTTTTTTTAAGTATATTTATTTTATTTTATGTACATTGGTGTTTTGACTGTGTATGTCTGTATGAGGATGTCGTATCCCATGGAAAAGGAGTTACAGACAGTTGTAAGCTGCCATGTGTGGGTGCTGGGAAGTGATCCTGAGTCCTCTGGAAGAGCAGGCAGTGCCCTTAGACTCTAAGCCATCTCTCCAGTCCCTGCTTTCTTATTCTTTTCTGTTTTGATGTGTAAAATGCTTTTCTCTGTCACTGTCATATACTCTCACATTTTATGTTCTACACAAGCAAATGGAGCAAAAGAACTATGGACTGAATTGTGTGGAAAAAAGTAAAGCTTCCCCTCTGGAGTTGTCTACATCAGTTATAATGTTCACAGTGACATGTAAATACACACTGACACTAATACAGCCATTCAAACAAAAAAGTAATAGTAAGAATAGCTGTGCACATTTTTGTCTATGTGTTTGTAAAAAGTAAGCAATTTGGAATTGTATTTTAACTATTACAAAAGCTCCTCAATCTGTGCATAGAATCTTTAACTATTTCTCAGATCAATTTTATAGTATGACGTTATTTCACAGGCATCTTCTTAGCCCATTGTTTATTTCAACTCATACTTTTGATGTAACATACAATTCTCTATACTTATTGCCACTTTCGGTATAAGATTTTTTTTTTTTTTGAAAGATTATCTTGCCTAGATTGGGGCAACTGAAATCATTGGTTCTTCTCCATGTGGAGAAGTTCATTGTCAGTCAATGTTTATTTTTACTGCCTCAAAGACTTTTTCTCAGGAATGAAGAGTGATACCTTTCTTTAGAATGCACATTACTAAGAAGCATTGAAAGACATTCCTTTTTTGTGTTTCTTGCGACTAACCACTGCTAAGTGTTTTATCATTAGATATAAAGTATTTGTTTACAAATGATGGTGAGAATCAATTTTATCCTATAAAGAGTTGAGATGATATGTCAGTGAATTTTATATACTGAAGACTCTCCTGCTCTTCCAAAATAATACATGGTTTTATTCTTTTGATGACTTTTTGATTCCTCTTCCTCCTCCTCCTCATTATTATTATTTACAATTTATTCACTTTGTATCCCAGCTGTAACCCCCTCCCTGACCCCTTCTCAATCTCACCCTCTCTTTTCTTCTCCCAATCCCCTCCCCCCAGTTCACTGATAGGAGACATCCTTTTCCTGTTTCCTCTGATCATAGCATATCAGGTCTCATCAGGACTGTTGAATTATCTTTCTCTGTGGCTTGGCAAGGCTGCACACCCCAAGGAGAGGTGATCAAAGAACCAGCCACTGATTTCATGTAAGATACAGACCTGATCCCCTTACTAGAGAATCCACTTGGTGATGAACAGCCTATTGGCTTCATATGAGCAAGAGGTCTAGGTCCTTGATTGGAGTATCGGTCTCTGCAGGGACCCCTGAGCCCAGGTTTGTTATTGACTTCCCATATATATCTAACCTGTGTAATAAGTGGGGGATGATGCTTTTCCTTAGGCATACACTGTGAGTTCTAGTATTTACATGTACAATTAAGAACCAACAGCTAATTCATTCTTATATAAATGAAGAATAATCATCAACACTCAAAAAGTGCTAATGTAGGTATGGCAACTGCCTTTTCATTTTCAACCTAACTTTCTCTGGTTCACTATGATACCTCAAAAACTGATAAAATCATGAGCACTTTGTAATAAAATTCTTAAATTCCACACTAGAAAATAGAGTTTTGCCTGAGGTCCAAATCAGTATAGGATTACAATAAATGTGTTTGGTGTGTGTGTGTGTATTACAGAAGAGTAACAGGAATTCTTTGGATCCCTATTGTATTTGGGTGTATGTACAAAAGGGAATGAAAAATCGATTTCAGGATGCTTGAAACTCTCTCTCTTTCTCTACTTTTCTCTCTTGACAAGTAACATCTTAAAAATCATAACAGGGATGGTTTGTAGGAGAGAAAGAGAATAATGCAAATCAATTTCAATTTAAGTTAATGTCACAATATTTATAATTTTTAAATATTAAAAATAAAATATAACTTCTCTTTACTCTCTTACACAGAAACAAAATAATAACATTTTCCCATTTAAATTGAAATATATTACCCTCTTCTACTTTGGCATTTTTTTTATTCAGAAAGCTGACTCCCATCAATCTCAAGTGCTTAAGAAAATTAAATAAAAGAGAACTTGATGTTCAGGTAACTAGATAAAAGTAAGCTACTATGTTAATAAATATTGTAAATATAGAAAGGCTAGCAATATAAAGATAATGTTGGTCTAATAAAATATAATGTTAGAAATAAAAGTTAAACATGAACTAATTAGTGCAATGTGTCAAAAGTGATTTAACTTTTAACCTGAAAGACACAATTCTTCTCATTTAAACTTAGTGCCATTTCTTTTGTTTTTTTCGTCATCAAAATCTATTTTTCTATTTCTCTCTCTTTTTTTTCTTCCATTTTCCATTCTGTATCTCTTTATTCCCTTCCCACATAAAGGAAATGAGAAAAGAGTATGTCTTACTGATTTCCTATAAATCTCATTAAAGGAAATCTCTGGCAGCCTTTGACATATAACCTGTATTCATAAACTTCACATTCCTTTCTTAAAACATTAATAGGAGATAGAATTATGTTTGGAACTCAGCTAAATAATGTACTCATTCTTAGAGAGTTATTGATTAAGTAGACAGTGCAGTTTTCTTTAAATCTTGAAGGGTACATGTGATCACCATTTTTCCTAGCCAGGCTGAAGCAGCATTTCCAGATCAGGTGAGTGGGAACATTGATTTTGAAACTGGCAGCTGAGGCCAGCTTTTTAATTCTTCTCCCTTTGCTCTGTCTATTAGAATATAAACCATAGCCTCATGGCGTTAAGCATTGAGGATACAAAGCTAAGATGTATCATTGCTGTTCAAGGCACTGGACAGTTCTGCCAGCTTGTGCTTGCTTCAGTATTCTTTAAAGTACATTCAAAAGAATGACCTTGGGTTCCAGTTTCCTCCAATTAGGAGGAAATGGGCTTTTCACCCAGCAATTATAGGATATAAATTCTGTTATTGATTAGAGGGGCCTTGCCAGAAGTAATGTAAGAACCCAGCAGAGGAACAAGGGTAAAGATCTGTGGGAGCTGTACTAGTCATGCCAGTTCCATGGGCATATAGAATGGAGTTAATAGACACAGAGAAATATTTTCATATAACTTTACATAATCATCCCCAAGGTGTTTATGGCTCAATAAACCCTAGAGAAATGGCTAAGGAAGGATGTTTTCTATAAGACTGTGATGGTTAAACTTGTTTGTCAAACTGACACATTCAGAAAAGAGAACCTAAATTGAGGAATTGCCTCCATCAGATTGACCTTCAGAGCCATTTCCTTGATTGCTAACTGACTCAGGAGGTCCCAGATCACTATGAACTGAGCCTTTTCTGGCTATCAGAGCCTGGTCTATACTAGAAACGTAGTATAAAGCTCCAGGCAGCATGCCTGTAGCAGAGCCTGGTCTATATTAGAAAGGTAGTATAAAGCTCCAGGCAGCATGGTGATTTGAATGAGAAACTTCCCCTGTAGTTTCAGACATTTGAACACTTGTTTTCCAGCTGCTGTCAGTGTTGGGTGAGGTCTAAGAGATGTAAGCTGAGGTGACCTTGTTGGAAGAAGTATTCTACCGGGGTGAGTTTTGCAAGTCTCATGAAACACTTCCAGAACTCCCTCCCAACCAGCTCTGTGCTTTTCCCATGTGCTTTTCCCATTCCCATTGTTACATGCTCTGCCTCCCCACCTTGGTAGACTCAAATCTCACTTGAAATATGTACCCAAAGAAACTCTTCCTTCAATAAGCCGCCTTGGTCCTGCCATTTTATCACAGTACATGAAAAGTAGTTAATACAGAAATTTGTACCACTGAATAGTGAAAATGTTTACCTGCTCTTTCTATTTTTCTTTCTTTTTTGAAAGAAATGTGGATTATTATGAAACTTTGACTGGAAAAGGGTTGAAGGCGAGTTTATTGTGCCATTCTAGTATGAACCTCAAAGGCAGTAGTGCTGAGAACAGGGTAGACCATGGAGCCCAGCTCAAGAAATATTAGCTACTAGACTAGATATCATTCCTATGATATTTTGAAAAACAGTATGTCCCTTTTCTGCTCACACCCTGAGAACTTACCTAGAGCCAAATTCAAAAATAATGAATTAGTTTGGTTGGTGGAGGAAATTTCAAGGGAACCTACTACAGAATCTATGGAATGGTTATTATTAATGACCTTTACATGAGTCAACAATGACAAAGAACTTATGGGCAGAAAGAAATACAAAGTGTATGTTTTAAAATATGAAGAGCACCATAAAATTTAATACTGTGAGCAAGGTTTGAACCTACAAGATATGATAAACATAATGAAATCTACACACCTAAAGAAGATAATCAAGAAAGCGGGCATGGGCGAAGATGATCAATCCTCATTTAGAAAGACAGATGGGATGTGCATTGAACGTATGACAGGAGTCTACTGAGCACATCTGAAAGACTCTACCTAGCAGTGTTTCAAAGCAGACACTAAGACTCATAACCAAACCCTCGGCAGAGTACAGGGAATCATATGAAAGAAGGGGAGTTAGTATGACATGGAAAGAATAGGAGCTCTACAAGGACCAAATATATCCAGGCACAGGGTCTTTTCTGAGACTGACGCTCAACCAAGGACCATCTATGGTATGACCTAGAACGTCTGCTCGGATGTGGCCTGTGGTAGCTCAGTAACCAAGTAGTTTTCCAAAGTAAGGGGAACAAGGACTATTTCTAACAGGATCTCAAGGGCAGGCTCTTTGACCTCCCCACCCCCCCCCCTGGGGAGGAGCAGTCCTGTTAGGCTACAGAGGAGGACTTTGCAGCCAGCCCTGAAGATACCTGATAAAACAGGGTCAAATGAAAGGGAAGAAGGTCCTCCCCTATCAGTGGACTTGGAAAGGGGCAGGGAGGAGACCAGGGAGGGAGTGTGGGGTTGGGGAGGGAATGAGGGAGCAGGATACAGCTGGGACACAGAGTTAACAAAATGTAACTAATAAGAAAAATAAAATTAAAAAAAAGGAAAAAGGATAAGGAGTCATTAGAAGAGCCCTCATGTTCTATTTTGGAATAACGGAAAGGTTCCTTCAGAGCAGGATTCTACTAGCTAAGAGTCCAACTTAAGCAAACAAAAGTCTTTGGAGTTTTCTGCTCCTAAAAAGCAGCTGCAAACAAGAAATTTCTACTACTGTGATTCAACAACTTAGCAGTGTTCATCTGCATGGTGTTGGATTTGGTGGCATGAAGGATGCAAAACTGAAGGTGTTATGGATTCTTCATGTTTGATAGAGCTCTGAGGCCAGGCAGCATGAAGACTCCTCTGAGAAGGTAGGATGTGCTGAGAATCCATTGCATGTCATTGTAAAAGTAAATTCTGGTTTGTAGTGGACCATATTATGTTAGAGATGCTAGAGACATGGAATATGTAGCAAGAAGAGCTGTATACAGGCTTTGGTAATAGCCAAAGAGAGAGATGTGTTTTAGTTTGGCAAATCTAGAGAGTTTCTGAGTCATCTGAACCCTTTCCCATTGGGAATTCAGTAGCAGGGTATGACATTTGTCCTATTGGATTTTGGTTATCCTTTGTCCAAATTTTCGTATTAAGACAGTATTTCATTTTTGGAGTAGAAATATAGCTTCTGTTCTATTATTTTCTTTTTGTTTTTTACAGGGGACTACAGTTAAGAGATTATCTTGGGTCTCATATAAGACATTGAAGTTTGGACTTTTAATCATTGTTGAAATTGTCCAAAATTTGGGGGGATATTAAAGTTGGACCAAATGCATTTTTCCATTATGATAGGGTCACAAGCTCTAGTGAGCTAAAGAGTAAAAAGAGGTAGTGAGGAATGTTCAACATAGTGTCAGATATTTTAACAATTATTGTCCAGTTGATGATACTGTTTGGAGAGGATTAGGAGGTGCAGCTACCATGGAAGATGTCACTGAAGATTAGCTTAGAGTGTTTGAGATCTAGTTTCTTCTCTCTTTCCTTTCATCTTGTGTTTGACATGTGATGTCTTAGGTTTCTGTTCCACCATGGCTGCTAATTAATGGTATGCTTTCCCACCATAGAGGACTCATCTCTCTGCTAATAGAAGCCCTAATAAACTTTTTCTTCTATACATAGCCATCTTCATGCTTACTTATCAAAGCAAAACATAAGTAACTAATGTAGCAGTGCTTCTTACATTACGTTGTAAGAAGCAGTGCTTCTTACAGCTTCCATTTCTGTTTCCAGATTCCTGCCTTCAGCTCCTGGCCTAACTTCCTAAGACAATGGATCATCACGTATAAGATAAAGTCAACCCTTTCTTCTCCAAGTTGCTTTGGTTCATGAGAGAATTCTCTGCAGAGGAATATCGAATGGCAGAGAAGCACTTACAGAAATGCTCAACCTCATTAGCCATTAGGGAAATGCAAATCAAAACAACCCTGAGATTTCACCTTACACCCATCAGAATGGCCAAGATGAAAA
>NW_026594083.1:9876435-9892164 GCF_907164565.1 Psammomys obesus | reverse complement strand
GCTGGAAACAACCCAGATGCCCCTCAACTGAAGAATGGATGCAGAAAGTGTGGTACATCTATATAATGGAGTATTACTCAGCAATGAAAAATAAGGAAATCATGAAATTTGCTGGTAAATGGTGGGACCTGGAAAGGATCATCCTGAGTGAGTTGTCCCAGAAGCAAAAAGACACTCACGGTATATACTCACTCATATAAACACACAATGTAGAATAAACCCACTAAAATCTGTACATCTAAACAAACTAAGCAAAAGAGAGGACCCTAACTAAAATGTTCAATCCCCATCCTGAAAGGCAAAGAGGATGGACATCAGAAGAAAAAGAAAATAGGAAACAACCTCGGAACCTGCTACAGAGGGCCTCTGAAAGCCAGAAGAAAACAGGAAACAACCTTGAAACCTGCCACAGAGGGCCTCTGAAAGCTTCTGCAGTATAGACTGTCAAAGCAGATGCTGAGCCTGATGGCCAACTGATGGGCAGAGTGAATGGAATTTTATGTAAGAAGTGGGAAATAGTAAGAGCTGGAGGGGACAGGAACTCCACAAGCAGAGCAACAGAACAAGATAATTTGAACACAGGGAGCTTCCCAGAGACTCATACTCCAACCAAGGACTATTCGTGGAGATGACCTGGAACCTCTGCACAGGTGTAGCCCATGGCAGTTCAGTGTCCAAGTGGGTTACATAGTAATGGGAAGAGGGACTGCCTCTGACATAATCTGATTGGCCTGCTCGTTGATCACTTCCCCCTGAGGGGGGAGTAGCCTTACCAGGCCACAGTAGAGGACAATGCAGCCACTTTTGATGAGAACTGATAGACTAAGATCAGAAAGAAGAGGAGAACCTCCCCTATCAGTGGACTTGGGGAGTGGCATGCATGCAGAAAGGGGAGGAAGGGTGGGATCGGCAGGGGAGGAGGGTGGGGCTTATGGGGGGATACAAAATGAATAAAGTGTAATTAATAAAAAATTAAAAAAAATAGATCAACTCTTACAATATAAAGCACCTAATTTCTGTGGATTAATGTAGTTGAAGGTTATTTTTTACTTATGTAATGGGTAAAAATTCTCTTAGGCTACTCTTCAAGATGTAAATTGTGAAAGGAAATTCCTTCACTTAATTGGCTTTGAGACAATGCAGAATTTCGATACGTTGCCTTTAGTCTTCAGCCTCCTGCCATTAAAAGCAGGAAAGAATTGATAAATGTGTACAGTATTTTACAGACAAGTTTAGAAAAGCATGTTTGGCTTTATGTGCTTGCCTAGAACTGGTAACATTTCCCCCACTTCATTGACAGCAGTCTGGAAATATAGTTTCTCATGAGAAATAGTAAATAACCTAATCTAACTCTAATAATGCCTGCTAAAGAAATCTGTTTTGTAGCTGCACTTAGATTCTTAGGGGAATACAATTTATTCATCAGAAAGAATATTGAAAATATTCTCTAAATAAACACCTCACATTTGTTTACAGTAAATGACAACAAAAATGAATGAAATAATAGCAAGGATTTGTGAGTAGAAAATTTATTTGACAGACATTAGTCTTCAATTTTTCACAAGAATAGGGGATTGTAGATTATTAAAAAATAAATTGTTACATGGCTATTTATTAAAATTTTTGGTAGAATGCACAAGATAATACTATATTCTAAATAACTTTACAGGTACATTTAATCTTGAAATGAGCTTTGTACACAGAACTCAGGTGTTTTTGTATGCCTAATATAATTATATTTTCTTTTACTGAAATTGAAAACATGCGACTAAAAAGACAAACATTTCTTTTCAACTATAACCTATTTGAATAAACACAACATTCAGGTTGTTTATATATATACATGCATATATATGAATATATATGTGTGTGTATTTCTAAAAACTGTGTCTATGAATCTTGTTAAAAATGAAAACATTTATTTTATATTATAACTGAAGCATAGATAACCTATAATTGGACAAATAATTCTGTCTTTAATTATTATTATAATTTAATTTGAATAGTATCTTCTCCATAGGCTCAGAGCCATGTTATAGATGTGTAACATCATCAGTACAATATTTTACCTTAATGTAATTTCAAATTTGATGAAAAGTTCTAAGAACAGTACAAGGCATCTCCCAAAACTCTTTAACAGGACAAATTGTTTTGTTTTTCCTGATATATTAATACTTTCTTCAAAACTCTCATCTAAGCCCCTTGCTTTTGTATTTAAAAATGTTTACAAGTCTAATCACATACAAGTCTACTGCAGTTCAGGACATCTTAAAGAGTCCACAAAAAAAAAAAAAAAAAAAAAAAAAAAAAAAAAAAAAAAAAAAAAAAAACCAAACCAAACCAAAACAAAACAAAAACATGTTATATGTACATGACACTGATTCATACGATTTCTATCCAACCTCTGGATTTTATATAGATGGACCATGAACAGGTAATATATATTTGAAAAAAAAAGTACCATGTTCTTTAGTCTTATAGCCACTGATACATTACCCACATTACATTAAATAAACCCCCAGTCACACTCATGCAAGCAAACATAGTTCAGTGAGTTAACAAAAATAGACAACAAAATGTTAGTGATTGTACACCAAAGCACCTAACCACAAGCCTGTTGCCCATGGAAGTCTAAATGAGAGACAGACAGCCATGCTCCTGCTGGAGTCCTGTGGCAGATGCCAACACAATGTAATGGAGATATGGGAAAGACAGAGTATGATATGGAGAAATGGGCAAAAAATTGAAGCCTAGCAGTTTGTGAGCTGTGGAAAGAGGAGGAACAGGAGAAATGGAACCACAGTTAGGAAGAGATACGAGAAGCCTGTGCAAACCCGTGAGGTCTTGGTGATATCTGGGCCCAGGCTAACAATGAGGGTTACCTCTGGGTCCGTTGTCCTGCTGCAGGTGGGGTCTTATGACCCGATTTACCACCAAAGGCTATGTGAATGTCAGAGGTATGGGCTGACACCTGAAGCCATGGTGACTTCTGGACCCATGCTGCCCCTGGGCACCATGTCTGGATCCATAGCTCTACCACAGATAGAGTCTGTGTTGAGATCCGATGCCCATGTTATCACCAAAGGTCATAGTCTGGGTGTCTCCTGATGCCATGTTTATGTGTTCTAGCACCTTGCGCATCTGGCCCCTTCCCTCACTGGCCACCACAATTTGTAGGGCTGGTTTTGTATCTTCTTGGGCAGCATGCGAGCCCCGGCCACTGTGGCATGAAGGCCAGCCCAGATGGAGTGAGTGCAGGAGAGCTGACCCTGCCCTCACCAGCTGCAGCACTCAGGAAAGCAGGCCACCTTGCCTGAGCAAGACAGTAGAGCTAGTCCTGCTGATGGGAGATCCACCCCTGAGGGCACAAGAGAGGAGGACCCTGCCCAACTTCTTACAAGGGCAAAACTGGAGAGCTGGCTCTGGCAAGGATGCAGGAGAGCTGGTGGGCTGACTAACTCAGCTTCTCCCCATGCCTAGAACCCCTACATCCACCCTATCTGTGAACTCCTAGAGCACTGGTCCTGCAAATCCAAAGCTGGGCGCGGTGGTGGTGCACACCTGTAATCCTAACACGCAGGTAGGCTGAGGCCGGCAGACAGCTGTAGGCTGGAGACTAACCTGGTCTACAAAAGGGGGTCCAGTACAGCCAAGGCTCCACAGAGAAGCCCTGTCTTGAAAAAAACCAAACCAAACAAAGACATTAAAGTTGTAGGGATCTAGCTGTTAAAAATGAGGATTCTACCAGAAAGGATGGATATAAGGGAAAATGAGAGATAAAAACATAATATTTACATTTACAAAATGGTAAAAGAGTAAAACATCTAGCATAAAATGACCACTTCTAGTGATCATCTTGTGTCTTTGAAATTATTCATTTTGACATACTCTTTAAAGTTTCTTTGATCAGTACTATCTGACATTTTTTTTCAACCATAAGACAACTATTTTGTAAAATATTCTTCATTTTGTGTTTGATGCTTTCTTATAATGAGATTCGTGGTAAGTGTTTTGGCAGGGATTTCATGGAAGTGATGGTGTGTTTTCATGGCTTGTCAATCTATCATATTGCTGGGAATGTAAACTTTGATCACTGTTAAGTATATGTGCTAGCTTTCTCTAATACAACTGTTTCCCTTTTATAATTGATAGGAATTCTGCAGAAAAGTACTTTGAGACTATCAAAATATTCCAGTGTTCATCCAAATTTTATATATCAGTGACATCTATTGATGTGTGAGTAAATTATTACTGTGGTGATTGTCAAATGAAGATTTTCTGCTTTAATCACTTTTATTTTTACTTATCATTTTTCTGTGAAGAAAAATATTCTCCACTAGCATTTGTTGAATATTTTTATACATTGAGACTCATATTTTTCAATCTTATTTAAAAATCATATAATTTTGTATTATCCCAATTTATCTTGACGGCCAAGCTATTGCTAAAAATGTGCTCTTTGGGACTGTGTGAGGTAGGATATGAATGAATGAACACTGAAAGGCTTTGCAGTACAGACTATGCTCTACTTCTGGAAGACAATATCTTACTGCGTAAACCATGTTCATTATATTGAAGTTTTTTGACAACATTATAGTTTCTAAGTTATAATACTTAACATTCTTATGGATAATCAAAAATTCATTCATTAACACTTGGGGATACAAAACCAAAGAAAAATATTGTAATGACCCCAAGGCACAACAGCCTTACTGTTCACTACACATGATTTTAGGACTACTTATTAAAACAGGGTCGGTAAAAGAGCTTATTAAAATACATGGCAATCATGAATCAGCCTCTCCTAAATTACAGGCATAGTGTTGAATATATCATATTATTTTCCTTGTGACTATTTTCATTTGTAAAAATTTTACATATGAAATACTTTCCATAATCACAAGAAGAAAGATAAATTATTACTATTATGATTATTAATATTATTATAATGGCTTACATACCTGTTGTTTCTGAGAGGATCACAAATCATGGCCAGGCTCTCAGACACTCTTTGTATAGTCCACATTGCCCTAAAAACTATGACATCTCAGTTTTGGACTTTTGGGAGAAAAAAAAAAAAAGGCATGAGTCAGTTCTTGAGCCCAGCTATGAATGATACCTTTGCAGTTCACTGAATTCTCTATAAACTAAGCTTTTTGTAGCACCAACTTACATTTCTACTTTGAAGATTCAAGAGAATTTCATGAATAAATTACTACATTGAAATGAATTGGCGAGCATATACAAAAACTTTAAGATCGGATTTCTGTATAATAACTAGATTATAGACCATGTGTATATTTCTCCTTCTGGGATACCTCACTCAGGAGGTATTTGCCTGCAAATTAAATGATTTCTTTGTTTTTAATTGCTGAGTAGTATTCCATTGTGTAAATGTACCACAATTTCTGTATTCATTCTTCAGCTGAAGGGGCATCTAAGTTGTTTCCAGGTTCTGGCTACTATGAATAAAGCTGGTTGAGTAAATGTCCTTGTTATGTTCTTGAGCATATTTTGGATATATGCCTAGGATTGATATATCTGGAGCTTGAGGAAGCCCTATTCCTAATCGTCTGAGAAAGTACCAGATCCATTTCCAAAGTGGTTGTAAAAGTTTACATTCCCACCAGCAATGGATGAGGGTTCCCCTTTCTCCACATCTTCTCCAGCATGTATTATCACTTGAGGTTTTTTTTTTCCTTTTTTAACTTATTTTTTATTATTAGTTACATTTTATTAACTCTGTATCTCAGCTGTATCCTGCTCTCTCGTTCCCTCCCAATCCCACTCTCCCTTCCTCATCTCCTCCCTGCCCCTTTCCAAGTCCATTAATTGGGGAGGACCTCCTCCCCTTTCATCTGTCCCTAGCTTATCAGGTATCTTCAGGACTGGCTGCAGAGTCCTCCTCTGTGGCCTAGCAGGACTGCTCCTCCCTTGGAGGGTGGGGAGGTCAAAGAGCCTGCCATTGAGTTCCTGTCAGAAATAGTCCCTGTTCCCCTTACTATGGGAAACCAATTGGTTACTGAGCTACCACAGGGTATATCCAAGCAGAGGTCCTAAGTTATATCCATACATGGTCCTTGGTGGAGTGTCAGTCTCAAAAAAGACCCCTGTGCCCAGATATATCTCGGTCATTCTGATGGGTGTAAGATAAAATCTCAGGGTCATTTTTATTTCCATTTCAAATGACTAAGGGCATTGAGCATTTATTTAGGTGTTTCTCTGCCATTCAATATTCCTCTACAGAGAAAAGACACATGTATATACTCACTTACAAGTGTATATTAGACATATAATATACGATAGACATACTAAAATCTATACACCTACAGAAATTGAGCAAGAAGGAGGACCCTAGGTAAGATGATCAATCCTCACTCAGAAAGGCAAATGGGATGAACATCAGTAGAAGAAAACAGGGAACAGGACAGGAACCTACTACAGACAGCCTTTGAAAGACTCTACCCAAAGTATCAAAGCAGATGCTGAGACTCATAGCCAAACTTTGGGTAGAGTACAGGGAATCTTATGAATTAGGGTTGAGATAGAAAGACCTGGAGGGAGCAGGAGCTCCACAAGGAGAACAGAAGAGCCAAGAAATCTTGGCCCAGGGGTCTTTCTTCTGAGACTGATACTCTAACCAAAGACCATGCATGGAGATAACCCAGAACCCCTGCACAGATGTAGCCCTTGGCTGCTCAATTTCCAAGTGGTTTTCCCTAGTAATGGGAACATGGACTGTCTGTGACATGAACTCAGTGGCTCACTCTTTGAGAACCTCCTCCTAAGGGGAGATCAACCTTACCAAAACACAGAGGAAGACAATGTAGCCAGTGCTGGTGAGACCTGATAGGCTAGAGTCAGAAGAAAAGTGAGGAGAACCTCCCTTATCAGTCGACTGGGGAAGGGTTTGGGAGGAGACTAGAGAGGGAGGGTGAGGTTGAGAGGGAATGAGGGAGAGGGCAACAGCTAGTATACAAATTGAATAAATTGTAATAAATAAAATAAATAAATTAATTTAAAAATAAAGAACAAAAACAAAACAAAAAGAATTGGTTCAGTAGAATGTAGATTTTTAATTAATTTTTTATATATTAATTACAGTTTATTCATTTTGTAGACCAGCTATAACCCCCCCCCAATTCTCTTCCCATCAGGATTGGCTGCATTGTCTTCCTCTGTGGCTTGGCAAGGCTTCTTCCCCCTCAGGGGGAGGTTATCAAAGAGCAGGCCAATCAGTTCATGTCAGAGACAGTTCCCATTACTATGGAACCCACTAGGACATTGAACTGCCATGGACTACATCTGTGCAGAGGTTCTTGGTTATCTCCATGAATGGTCCTTGGTTGTAGTATCCTTCTCAGAAAAGACCCTTGTGCCCTGATTTTTTTTGTTCTGTTGCTCTCCTTGTTGAGCTTCTGTCTGTTCCAGGTCTTACTATATCCCACTTTTTTCATAAGATTCCCTGCACTCTGCCCAAAGGTTGGCCATAAGTCCCAGCATCTGCTTTGATACTCTTCAGGGTAGAGCTTTTCAGAGGCCCTCTGTGGCAGGCTCCTGTCCTGTTCCCTTTTTTCTCCTTCTTCTGATGACCATCCTCTTTGCTTTTCTGAATGGGGATTGAACATTTTAAGTGTGTTTGAAGAATTGAACCTTTATCATATTATATTGTTTGATCATGCTCTTCTGTTATGGCTCATGTGTAAGAAAAATTGTTAACACTTAATAATGGACATAGTAAAAAGTATACAAACAAATATGTATATCTGTATATATACATACAAGCTTTATGCACAAATGTATAAATTATCAATATTTTTAATTTTTTTAAACTTTTGGAGATACTGATTTTTTAAAGTGTTTGAATTTATATAGAGTGCAGGACTTCTAAAGTTGAAATGTTTTATATTATGGTATCAATATTAATATAAGATCTTGGTCAAGCAGAATGCAAAGGTTATGATTTGCCAATGACGTATTTATATGTCAAGTGAACAAGAGGTCAATTGCTCTAGCTAGCGTTCTGTAAACTTGACCCAAGCTAGAGTCATTTTGGAAGAGGAGACCTCAATTTAAAAGATGCTTCTATCAGAATGGCCAGAGGGCAAGCCTCCATCAATGCATTTTCTTGATTGATTATTGATGTAGGAGGGCTCCTTTTTCTATGAGTGGTGCAACTCCAGGGCTGTTGGCTTTTAATATTGTTTAAAAGCAGGCGGAACAAGCCTTAAGAGAGCAAACCAGTATGCAGGGCTTCTCTGTGGCTTGTTTTTTTCATCAATTCCTGCTTTAAGGCCTTTTTCTCAATTTTCTAGATGATGAATTATAATCTACAAAATAAGATACTTCTCCATCCCCACATAAAAAGTTGTTCATATTTTGCTTTCTGATCTTTTTTTTAGTCATGGATTTAAAATTGAAACTTTTTCTTATGTGTGTGAGTGTGTGTGTGCTGTTTGTGGGTACGTGAACCTACATGAACACATGCAAGCCACAGAACACATGTAGAGGTCAAAGTACAACTTATTAAATTTGGTTCTCTAGTTTTGTCATTTCGATTGCAGAAACCATAGCCATAAGGCATGACAGCAATCACCTCTAGACACTGAGCCATCGCATCACTTTGTTTAAGTGTTTTTGGCTTAATCTAAACAATAGAGAATTCCAATATTGCACGTCTAAATATGTTTTTGGTTAGTGGCATCCTATTATAACCTTGGTAATTTTTCACACATATAAAAGCATTCTTTTTCTTCTGTTGGTCTGCCTTGCCCATGTGATGGTTTTTGTTTTATCTTATTATACAGTATTTTCTTGTGTTTCATTGTTATCTTTAAAAGCCTATATTCTTCTGAGAGACAAAAAGGGAGTGGATCCAGGTGGAAGGTAATGTAGGGAAGATCTGATAGGAGTAGATGATGAGGAAACTATAATCAGGATATATTGTATGAGAAAAACATTTTCAAACATATTTTAAAAACTGACATTATGTGAAATTCTTCAATAACAGTGATACTTTTCATGTTTATTTTATATTCTATTTAGCAGCAATTTAAATAAATTAATATCTTCCTACAATGACTTTTTAATCAGCACTCAACAATTCATACCAATCTACAATCTACAAGAAGTACCATTCTTTCTGTTATTGTTTTCTGTTTTTTTTTTCCTTTACAAGTCTTAATAAGTTGTTATAATTAAAGTAGTCATTAAATTTTTAATAGCTACATTGTATCTTTATATTCTGGAAATTTTTCCTTTGTTTAACAATGGTGATAACACCAAGAACCATGCCTTATCCCTCTAACTCCAGAATTCTAAAGCATGAACCAAAAGGATTATGGATTTGTGGAAATGCTGTGCTAGATAGCTACACCAAGGTCAGCTCCAGCAGTGCTGAATGCCAGAGCGGGCATAAAGTCTGTAAAAATCAGAGGATGTGAGATGGAAATCTCCTATAATGTCAGAAACTATATCCATAAAATGTCACCAACAAGACTGAACAAATGTGAGATGAACTAAAAAGGCACAAATAGACATGCCAGAGTAAACAGGGAAAGTCCCATTAAACTTCAACAATACACAAAGAACCATAGACAACTAGGAAAGCTAGGAGCAAGAGAGACAGTCTTTCCCAAGGAAGAGCACTCCAATTTGTTGTCCATTGTCAAAAAGTCATATGTGAAAGCATGCACAAAAGTAACATTATACAAAATGAGCAAGCAATATTCTAGAATATATATGTACATACGTTTTTGCACACAATATCAATTCATGGAGAAAGAGGTGGAGAATTTGTGGGGATTCTGAGAAGGGCTAAAGAGAAAGTTTTGAGGGAGAAAAGAGAAGAGAGAGATGTTATAATTATATTACTTTTAATATAAATTGAAATTAATAAAAATTCTGAAAAGATAAAACAGAAAATAAAAACCTGAGTTAGGCAAGAAAAACAAAGAGAAGAAAAATACATAAGAGAAGTCAGGAGAATCAGAAACATTTGTTTGCACATTCAGCAGTCCCATAAGTATGCTAAGTTGGAAGCCATAATATATAGACTGAGGACCTGGTGTGAACCTGGTTCAGACTCATGCAGGCCTTTTGTATGCTGCCTCAGTCTCTGTGAGGTCAGACGAGCTTTGATCCTGTTGATTTATAAGCCCTTGTTCACTCAGTGTCCTTCACCTCCACCAGCCCTTACACTCATTCTGCATCCTCTTCTCTGTGGTTCCCTGAGCCCAGAAGGGAGACATTCAACAGAGATGTCCATTTAGAGTTATATTCCATAGCCTCTCACTCTCTGCATAAGGTCAGGCTGTGTGTCTCTATTTGTTCCCATTTGATGCAGGAGGACAAAAACCTCAACCAGAAAAAAAAAATAATCTGATAAAAGGAAAAGAGGGGAATAGCCTTGAACTCTCTGACTCAGGAAAAGACTTTCTATAAGTGTTGGTTTTATTTTCTTTGATGGGATGAGATGAAAGCCTAACCCAAGCATTATGAATACATGGCTGGGCTAAGACATGAGCTGAATTATATGAACTCAGCTGCACTCATCAAAACCAAACTGCACCAAACTCTACTGTACCACTTCACAGACTCTACTGTATCCCTGTACTGTGCTCTCCCTGTTCTCTCCCTAAACTGCTCTTAAGTGCCTTCTCTTTCCTGTCTGTTTCCTGAGAGATGGGTTTTTCCTATCTCTGACTCATTCTGACAAATCTTTCTGTGATTCACCACTTTGTCTGTCCCTCAATTAGACATTGTTTAGGATTAAAGGTGTGCACTAAATCCAGCCAGAAAGATTAAGGGTGTGTCCTGTATATATTTCGATAAAGAGATTATAGGTGTGTATTCTTGTCAGAGGGATTAAGTATGTACTAAAAGTGTGTCTGCATTCCAGGCAGATCACAGAGACCTGAGTATTTGGATGTGATCCCTCATCAAAGTAGCCATTTTGCTGTATTAAAATTCTTCTACATCTTTCCCATCTCTTTTTGAACTAAAAATCATACACAGTTTAACCATTAAAACAGAAAAAAATATAAATCAATTCTGTAAACTTAGCTGTCCAAATGTGTTTGTGATCACCCTTTGATCTTCATAACTGCTGTCCTGATCATCTGCCCTTCAGCAAAGTCTATTCAACATCAAGGTTTATCAGCCTGTCAGTCTGATGAGCAATCTGTCTTTCTTCAGCATGCCTTCAATTTCCATATCATTTAATTTTTATTTTGGTCTATGGTCATTGATAACAGTTTACCAAAGCCATGTTTTCCAGTACTTACAAATCATCCTTTTTAATAAGAGCTGCTTTGAATTTGACCTATGGAAACAACAAAAGCTGAACAATCCTATCTCTTTACCTTAAACTGCATATTTTTCTTTACATAAACCATAATCTCAATCTCTCCCTTGAAGTTTTCATCTATAATTCCTGGATACACAATGGATCCTTGAGATTTTAGGCTACTTCTAATTTGAACCATTCCTACTGACTTTGGGACTAGAGGCCCATGAACTCCAGAGGGTGTAACAGCATGCTCTGCTGCTTTGCATTTGCTTGTTAACATTGTTGCACCCGGCCAGGTCTGCTTACTGTTTTTCATAAGCAGACACCCACATATACCAAGTATTGCTATGTAACCTTGTGTCCCTGATAGGCTGAATAAAAGGACTACACTTGGGAAGGGCAGATGAGAGGGGCAGAGCTAAGGTTCTAGGGCTTGGAGGATAGAATGATCTTGGAGAGGGACAGGCACCAGAGGAGAAAGGAGGAGAGTCTCCATGGATTAGCTTGGAGTGAAGTACATGGCTTGAAGTGGATGGAGGAAAACAATGCGGATGAGAAACATAAGCAAGTATTTTTGGAATTATAGGTGGGAAGTAGACCAGTCAGAAATTATTAGAGCAATTGATATAGAATGGGGTCAAAGAAATAAAGGTAGCTTAGGGACTGACTATTTTCTCAGCACCAGGTAAAATAAGGCTTATCTAAAAATCTATCAGGTGTCTGTATTTTTCTTGATGTTATAGTGGGTTAAATAAAACCTCAGTAATAATTAGATAATAACCATTATTAGCAATATATTTTTATTTTATACTATTGAATTTTTGGTGATAGTGTGATATTTTTACATATGGCTAAGTCTACAGCATGCAATAGGTCTACAATACCCAGTTTGGACAAGCTATTCCATTGCTGACAGGAAATTATTGGCTTGTGATGTTTCTGGGGTATGATCTAACCCTATTAGAGAGTTTACTTTATCTATCTATCTATCTATCTATCTATCTATCTATCTATCTATCTATCTATCTATTTATCTATCTATCTATTTATTTATTTATTTACTTATTTATTTATTTAATCTCCTAAGGAGGTTACCAAGGCAAAGGATTATTTTTCATGTGTCTTTCTGATCTGCATTCACTAGTATAATGTCTAACCTTATCACACCAACAAAACCAGACTTTATCTTTATAATAGGACACACTTTCAAGGCATGACACAAAACAAACAAGAACACACAGTACCTGTAAATATCATTATGGGTCTGAAAAGCCTGGGATTATCAACAAACTTTCATAGATAAGGAATTGTTCATAGGTCTCATTCTCTGGTGAGT
The DNA here is from genome assembly GCF_907164565.1 of Psammomys obesus. Taxonomy (NCBI): domain Eukaryota; kingdom Metazoa; phylum Chordata; class Mammalia; order Rodentia; family Muridae; genus Psammomys; species Psammomys obesus. The sequence goes on along the minus strand of NW_026594083.1, from coordinate 9,879,538 downwards.
CAACCAAGTCCTCTAGAGAGTGTAAAATCTCTGGTTAGACACAGTAGGTCACCAAACAAAAACAAAAGAAATCAATATGGGAAGTTCCCTGTAGAATGAAGAGGCATTGACAAATGTGACAATACCACAAGAGAAGGGAAGTGAGAGTAATCCCAATGCATTGCATACAGTCAAGAAAAATACAATGAATAAATTTAAGAGGAAAATTAAGTGCTTATTAGAAAACATTAATTACAAAAACAAGACCTATTGTGATTATAATACATCAACACATTAAGGTATATAAGAAATATATATTAAATTCTCTGGATTTTCTGTTATTGATTTTTATGTATTTTTCCCATGGATTAAGTCCATGTCATTCACGTTAATATTCTTAACATTCAAACACAATTGTATATGATATATGCTTATATATGCATATGTGTACATATATACACACACATATACATATATAATATTGTTATGAGAATAAAGTTTTTAGTGACAGCCAGCTTTCACAGAGTTGGAAAATTATCTGGAGTGAGAGTTGACAGATATCTCATTATATCAACTACTTATTAATAAAATTTAGCTCTGTTCCCCATTTTTTAATTGGATTACTTGGATTGTTGCTTTTCAGCTTCTTTAGTTCTTTATATATACTGGATATTAGCCCTCTGTCAGATAAAGTGTTGGTGAAGATTCTTTCCCATTCTGTAGGCAGTCGTTTTGTTTTGATGACGGTGTCCTTTGCTTTACAGAAGCTTTTCAGTTTCATGAGGTCCCATTTATTGATTGTTGCTCTTAGAGCCTGTGCTGTTGGAGTTTTGTTCCTTACAAAAATGCTTCTTTTCTGTAAAACTAAGTAAAAGACAAATATACTGAATATTTTCATATATTTAACGATGCAGAGTGTCTTTATGATAGTAGACTTTGTGAGGTAACTATACACATCCAAATTTGAACACATATAGTTACACTGGATACTCCTAAAGAATGTAGTTTACATTCTAATAAAGTTTAGAACTCTCTTTGTACAATGATTCAAAGAAAATCTTACAATAGTTTCCTCAGAAGTTCATCTAAATAGCGCCTAGAAACAATGTGTCTATGTAATCTTTTTAATGAATCCTATTTGATATAAGATTGATACAGGTGTTTAAATGCTTTTATCTTAAAAATAAAACTGTGCTGAAGAGAACATGCCATAGGAGATAAATACTTTCACAGCTGTCTGCCTTTTCAGTAATTAACACTTGTTTCTTTGTATACAAAATACAAGGTTCACACATGAGTTTGTTTATAAAATATTTCACAGGTGAATAGCAAACATAATTTTCTAAATTATCTCATCTCATAGTTACATATTTTGTACTCACTAATGTAATAATAGAAAGCAGACAAGGCAGCTTTTGTACCTACCTTCAAAGTTATTCCTTACCACAACTTTATACAAAGGTTAAAATGTATTGGGAGCACTGCCACCTAATTTACTGAATTTTCTTCTCCTTGAATTTAAAGAGTAGTATTACAACAGGAAATATGGAATACATAAATAGTATTTTTTTTATCATTTTGATAGTTTGTATAAGAACAGCCCCTATAGCCTTGGTCCCCAAATTGTGGAGCTGTTTAGGAAGGTTTAGGAGACATGGCCTTATTTGACTAGCTGTGTGTATGGGGTTGTGTTTTGAAATTTCAAAAGCCATTTCTCTCTCTCTCCTTGAAATCTGTAGATCATATGTGCATTGTCACCACTGCTCCAGTGATGTGCCTTCTTGCCTATGACATGTTCACCATTGGGTATGGACTTACTCTCTGAAATTGTAAGCAAATGGCCAAATATTTTTTTTAAGTTGCCTCTGTCATTATGTCTCTTCAGATAAATAAACAGTAACCAGAACAAGCATCAGTTAATAGTTTATATTATTAATATTCGGTTAATATTAATGAGTATGTGTAGGCAAAGGTGAAAAGATATTTACAATTACTTCACTATATTTAAAATAATTTTGAAATAATTATTTGACTTTGTCATATCCCCAAACATTTCTTCACAGTTATATGTTTACTCAAAAGACAATTAGCTGTGAAAATTGGCACATGAATTTGCCTCTCATGGATGATGTTGATTATCTGTCAGTTGTTTTGAATCCTTACTTTGATGTCACTCCGACTTTTCATGTTTCATCCAACACTACAGAACAGAATCTCTCCTTAGCAGAATGTTCACCACTCTGTTCTGCCTCTGCTCAGAAATACTGTTCCATAGTTGACTGCATCTTATGTCCACTGAGTCATCTCTGAGTTTTGGAGATAAAAACTCAGAGATAAAAGATAAAAGATAAAAAGATAAAAGATAAAAACTTGTCCCAAAATGGAACTTAGTCTCTTGTCCCTGATCAAACATCTGTGTTGTGAATACAGACAAACATGCAGTCTTTCTCACATCTTCTATTTCCTCATTTTTTTTATCAGTCTTTTAAATAGAAATTTTATTTCATATGTAGTGTTGAGAATTCTGGCATATGTATTCTTTCTCAAGTCTCTTATTCTCACTTACATTAGTTTGTAGATTTTTTTTTACAATGTCTTTCGATTATATTCACCCTAAAGCACAACTTGTCTCAGATCCAAACACATTTTGAATATTCATCCAACTTTATACCCTTTTTAAAAAGTGAGTTATTCCTTAGCACCCTATTCTTCCAGTCAATTTATTTCACCATCTGTATCTTTATTTGGGGAGGGGGGTTATGGTTTTACTTTATCTTTTGCTCCCTTCCTGTTGGTCTTCATTACTTGTTGATGCCTTGCTTAACTTACAATATATCATTAGCCTTAATAAAATTGGTTCTAATGAAGAATTTGACTCCTGTGACAATGAGATCAAGGCTCTTCCCCACTTTTTCTTCTAACAGATTTAGTGTGTCTGGTTTTATGTTGAGGTCTTTGATCCACTGGACTTTGTTCAGGGTGATAAGTATGGATCTATTTGCATTTTCTACATGCAGACATTCAGTTAGACCAGCACCATTTGTTGAAGATGCTGGTTTATTTATTTATTTATCTTCCTATCTATCTATCTATCTATCTATCTATCTATCTATCTATCTATCTA
>NW_026594083.1:9871997-9876425 GCF_907164565.1 Psammomys obesus | reverse complement strand
TATCTATCTATCTATCTATCTATCTATCTATCTATCTATCTATCTATTTATTTATCTATCCATTTATTTATTTATTTACTTATCTATTTATTTATTTATTTATTTATTTATTTATTTATTTATTTATTTATTTGTATAGTTTTGGCTTCTTTGTCTAAAATCAAGTATCCGTCGGTGTGTGGGTTTATTTATGAGTGTTCTATTCAATTCCATTGATCCACCATTCTGTTTCTATACCAGTACCATGCAGCTTTTAGTATTGTTACTCTGCAGTACAGCTTGAGATCAGGGATGGAGACACCTCCATATAGTCTGTTGTTCTACCAACAGACTATTGTTTTACCAATACTGAGTTTTTTGTTTTTCCATATAAAAATGAGAATTGTTCTTTTAAGGTCTGTAAAGAATTGTGTTGGTATTTTGATGGGGATGGCACTGAATCTGTAGATTACATCTGGCATGATGTCCATTTTCACTATGTTAATCTTACCTATCCATGAGCATGGGAGATCTCTCCATATTCTGATATTTTCTTCGATTTCTTTCTTCAGAAACCTGAAGTTTTTTGTCAAACAGGTCTTTCACTTGCTTGCTGCCATGGGCTACATCTGTGCAGGGGTTCTAGGTTATCTCCACGAATAGTCCTTGGTTGGAGTATGAGTCTCTGGGAAGACCCCTGTGTTCAAATTTCTGGTTCTGTTGCTCTCCTTGTGGGGTTCCTGTCCTCTCCAGATCTTACTGTTTCCCACTTCTTACATAAGATTCCATGCACATTGCCTTCTTAACCCTCTAAGCTACTTTGGTTTCCTCCCAGAGAAGAATCCAGTGACACTTGCACTTTGTTGCTTTTCTTTTCTATATTGAGTTCTCTCTCCTGGTCTCTCCTGGTAATCTACCCCGGGCTGAATTCCCTGCTTCCTCCTCTAACTCTTACCCTGGCTGGCAGGATAGAGCCTACTCTCTCTCTTGCTCAGTGATTGGTTATAAGATGCTTTATTGGCATACCTGGGGACAATTGCGGTGTAGTTTCGTACAACACTGAGGCAGGAGATCCTCAAAAAGGATTGCAACCAGATATTGGGGATACAAAAATCAACATTTGAATTACACAATAACCTTATGACTACAGAAACCCTCAGATTCATACAGAAGGTTGAAATCAACTTCCCTAATTCCATCGTATTTTCCATATGGTCACTTATGCCTAGTCAACATTTCTTTAAAATGTTCATTAAAAAATTACATGTATGTGTATATGTGTAGACGCCATGTACTTGTGGGAGGTCAGAAGAGGGCGTGGAGAGCCTGTAAAGGTGGAGACACAAGTGGCTGTGAACCAGTCTATGTGGGTTCTCAGCAGCAGGTCCCCTCCACCACAGCGCCATCCCACAAGGCCCATCATCTATTGACTTCGTAATCTCTCATCAGATTTCATTAACAGTATTCCGCACTGGATTGTCCAGAAATGCCTTTAACTCTGAATGCATATAACAGATAAAATGTCTCTAAAAGAGTTTGAAATAACAGAATCATTTTTGTTCAAACTATATTCAGGAGTCCTATTTATTCCATCTATTTATGGAATCTGTATTATATTTGTATATGAGAGCATCATGACTTTTTTATGAAAAGTTCCTGTGTAAGTAGGACTGATTTAATTTTATATTCATTTGTTTCTCTTTGCATTGACAATTCGTTCTCATTTTTAGTGCTTGGTTCCTTATATAAAACAACGGTTTGTGTAAGCCAGGCAATGTAATCCCAAAGCCTAAACTGGGGAGGCAGAGGCAGGCAGATCTCTGTGAGTTAGAGGCCAACCTGGTCTACAAAGTGAGTTCAGGAAAGCCATGGCTGTTACACACAAAAACCCTGTCTTGAAAACCAAAACCAGAACAACAACAACAACTTCCACCCCAAACAGAGGTGTGTGTCAGACTCACATGAACTTTATGAAAACTTGGTCCAACATGATCTACTAGACATTGCCTCTAACACTGTTAAGCTGTACATGTCCTGATGTAATTGTTTCTGGTGTCAGGAACAATTATCAACGATTTACTTATGACCTGATATGCTAAGGTCAGAGGGAAGGGGAGGAGGACCTCCCCTATCAGTGGACTTAGAGAGGGGCAGGGAGGAGATGAGGGAGGGTGGGTGGGATTGGGAGAGAATGAGGGAGGGGGCTACAGCTGGGGTACAAAGTAAATAAACTAATATACAAAATAAAAATTTAATAAAAAACATTTATTTGTGGACTGTGCTTTCAAAGGACTCCTGCATGGAAGCTTACACACAGGGAGTGACAGATCGTCACGATGCTAGGTTCCAGCCAGTTAGCACTGCTTTATCCTATAGTAAATTCACAGGGACAGCTATGTGTGGCCTGAGACTCGGATGTAATCTTCTCTTGGCCTTAGACATCGAAACTCTCATTCTTCAGACTTGAACTACAGGTGAGTCAATAAGATGTGAGAATGCCCTCTGAATTATGACATTGGAAATTCTTGTTCTGTAAACGTAGCGGTACATATACAAAGACAGCAACAAATCGTCAAGCAATATAGCCTTATGGGACTAGTAGAATATATGAAATTTTACTTACCAGAAAATTTCACCATTATGCATTGCTGATTTCATGCTCCAATGGGTCTAAATGAGAAGTGCAATCAGACACCAGTGCTATTGCAGTGTAGTTGTATATTATCAGTCCTTCCTTTATTTGTAACTTTTAAATTTATACACCTTAGAAATTATATCACAATTATTACCTTTCTGGTATGAATTGTATTTTTCTTTCATTTCCTAAGATAAAAATGTTTATTCTGTTGTCTTTTGAAACCTCTTTGTATGGTGTATATGTGTGTATGTGTGTGTTCATGCACACCAGTGTACATACATGTTCACATGTGCAGGTGTGTAAAGCCACATGCCACAGTGTGTGAAGTCAAAGGGCATGTTTGGGGGTTTGTGCTCACCACCCACCTTCTTTGAGTCTCTTGCTCTTCACTGCTGTGTTCAGGAAAGGAGCCATCTGAAGGCTGCCAGGGGATTCTCCTGTCTTCTCCCATCCTTTTATAGGTGCACTGTAATTAAAGATGTGTGCTACTACATCTTTAATTAGCTGAGCTATCATAATTTTGATATCAGGTTCTCATAGTTGCATGTGAAGGGCTTTACCCACTGAGCCATTTCCCCAGCCCATGATCATTTCTTGTTTAAGTAATAAAAGTCATTGATATGTGATTTTACCCTTTGAAAAAGCTTTGGTTATGCTATTATGTTTTGGCCAAATTAAAAAAATGTAAATGATGATCTTTAGAGTGTTAAAGTAATGTTATCATATATATAATATACATGTAATAAATATATAATATTTCTCTGGAACTTCACAGGTATATTTATTGATACAGTATACAGATCAATTTTCAGAGTCATAGCAGCTTATTTTTTACATAATAGAATGGTAAAACAAAAAAACTTTATGGAGTCTGAACTTATTCAAGAAATATCTAAAACAAAATGAAAATTACTAATTTTAAATTATCTTTCACAGCATTACATATATAGAAAATTTTTTCACATTAGTTTTTAGGAAAGCACTAACTATGTGTTCATATGTGTGTGTGTAAATAATATTCAAATGAGTCACCTGAAAACTTAAAATTTAGAATGCAGAGGTAGCCATTTTTCCCACAAGAATATTAGGTCCATCCCTAGACAAATTGTAAAAGGATCACTGGACGCTGTCAATTGTTGTACTATTATTATAAGAATTTGTAGAAACATCCATTGAATTTTTTTCTGCATGTTCTTGATGTAACCCAGTTCTGGTATTTGGTGACTTGGAGACAGGGAGTTTGAACTTTGTATCCCTCATTATTTGCATTCTTCATTAGGAATCACTTTCATATATTTTAGAAGGCAAAAATGTTAAATGCATCTAGAAAGGAACAGTGAATTTACCTACAAAATTTATTTTTCAAAAACAAGCAGTGGCTGAAGCTTTCAGAGGCCCTCTGTGGCAGGTTTCAAGGTTGTTTCCTGTTTTCTTCTGGCTTTCAGAGGCCCTCTGTAGCAGGTTCCGAGGTTGTTTCCTATTTTCTTTTTCTTCTGATGTCCATCCTCTTTGCCTTTCAGGATGGGGATTGAATATTTTAGTTAGGGTCCTCTCTTTTGCTTAGTTTGTTTAGATGTACAGATTTTAGTGGGTTTATTCTATATTGTATGTTTATATGAGTGAGTATATACCATGCGTGTCTTTTTGCTTCTGGGACAACTCACTCAGGATGATCCTTTCCAGGTCTCACCATTTACCTGCAAATTTCATGATTTCCTTATTTTTCATTGCTGAGTAATACTCCATTGTATAGGTGTACCACAGTTTCTGCATCCATTCTTCAGTTGAGGGGCATCTGGGTTGTTTCCAGC
>NW_026594083.1:9725565-9866997 GCF_907164565.1 Psammomys obesus | reverse complement strand
TCATATGAAAGAAGGGAAGTTAGTATGATATGGAAAGGATAGGAGCTCTACAAGGACCAAATATATCTGGGCACAGGGTCTTTTCTGAGACTGACACTCAACCAAGGACCATCTATGGATATAACCTAGAACTTCTGCTCGGATGTGGCCTGTGGTAGCTCAGTAACCAAGTAGTTTTCCAAAGTAAGGGGAACACGGACTATTTCTAACAGGATCTCAAGGGCAGGCTGTTTGACACCCCCCCCCCAGGGGAGGAGCAGTCTGTTAGGCCACAGAGGAGGACTTTGCAGCCAGCCCTGAAGATACCTGATAAAACAGGGTCAGATGAAAGGGGAGGAGGTCCTCCCCTATCAGGGGACTTGGAAAGGGGCAGGGAGGAGACCAGGGAGGGAGTGTGGGGTTGGGGAGGAAATGAGGGAGCGGGATACAGCTGGGACACAGAGTTAACAAAATGTAACTAAAAAGAAAAAAAAAAAAAAGGTTGTTGTAGAAATTAGAGATAACACCTAACAAGTGGCAGATACTATGCTTATGAAGTAGCCTATACATTTAGCTAAACTGTGCTAAACTTGTTTATAATAAAAAGTTCTCCTTGTGAAAAAAAAGACTGTAGTTGTAGAAGTAAAAAAAAATAATAATAAAATAAAATAAAATGTTAACTACCATAAAAAAAAAGAAAGAAATCTAACCAACTGCATTAAAGATGAAGCATAACACCACTATCTAGGTTATCAATTTCTGCTTGTAAAGTTCCCTAGACTCTACTGTTAATCACTGATTTTATTGTAAAAGTGTGAAACCATAGCATATTTGTATAGTATACTTGAGAGATGACAGAGCAATAAAAGACCATTTGTATGGATTCGTTTTAACCATCTCATGTGAAAACATGCTTAAATATACTTCCAGTGAAATGTTATTTATATGCATGTTTTGCTGCATTTTACTCCTTATCTTGGTCTTTTAAAATAACAACTTTATATACACAACTTTAAAAGAAAACTTCATTTACTGAAAAATTCAGGTCCCCGGAGCACAAGTGAATATGAATTTAATGTTATTGCTATATTTTATCCATTATAAGACTTTTAAAAAAATTAGGGTAAAGATCTTTTAACCACTGCTATCATAAAAAATATAGTACATTTGTAATTAATTATTTATTATATTTTTAACATTTATATATTTAGGTCCATTGGTTTGTTATTCCTATTCTAAAATTAAAATAAAATTAAGGTAAGGCATTGTTAAGAGAGTATTTACTTCTCTATCCTGATGTTTATGTCATGTCTGTTTACTGATGTTATGCTAGTATTATAATTTCAGATTACTTTAGCTTTATTATTAAAACCATTCTGATATTTAAGGGGTTTAGGAATAAATGCATCGATATTCTGGAAATAAAATCTATCACGAAGCATTGCTAAATGTGATCATTTCCTTTCCCGTAATTATATGGGTCGCAGAAATATCTCTGCTTTGGAATTTGATACGAAAAAATCCTAGAGGGGAGTAGTATGAACAACACTAGCATATATATCTGTTAGTCACTCCTGGTGTTATAGACTTACCACTTAAAAGTGAATTATTTCAGAAAATATTCCAAAGACATAAAACATGATAGGCAATTAATATGCAAAATGCCAGCAAAACATCATATAAACCATGCATTTTTCCTTGTTAAAGTCTTGTGTGAGCCATGAATTATGCAAAACAACCGAGAGTGCCTATTAAAACACTCATACATCTTCAGGGTCCAAAGATGTAAAAGACCATTTGAGCTCCCACTTGAGGTTGTTATAGACTTAATACAATGTCTCAGAGTCTTAAAGTTTTAAAGAGAAATAGGATAGTGAGGACATATTGCAAACTGAATGTTGGCGAAAGAGAAATACTACAGGAAAAATTCCAATAAACTAATGAAAATTACTTATTTATTGGACGGCTCATTTGCGGAGAAGCACAATTTACAAAGTAATAAGTTGACTGCCCCAGTGAAATCACTATTTAGAATAGGTTCTTGGGGAAATTTTCCAATAACATTTACAATGCATCTACAAAACAATTTGTTTATATGATAGGATTCTGTTTGGTTTTTAGATACCTCCTCAATGATTTAAACCATGTTTGTTTGAAAAATTAGTAATAATGCTACCATCAAACCTAGTAAAGAAACTAAATATATGTTTAAGTATGAAGTACATCAGAAAATTCAGATCAAATGATGTTTTGTAGACATGAATATGTGTGAAACACTTATGAATGGTGTCCTTTATGAAAACCATGCAGTTTTGAATCAAATGTTGAGTATAATAATAAGAGAGTCCCTTGCTTTACATGATTCTTACAAGTTTGTTACTTTCTTTTACTGTACAATTATTTTAACAAAACAAGGAATGATCCATTTTAGTCAGACCTTCTTATGAAAGTGAACATAGAATAACATGAACAAAATGTTGGTTACTCAGGGCAGTAATAAAATGCAACTAGGCATTGTTTAAGCATCTTTTAAAAAATAAACCGTAGAAACCATTGGGAACCTGAATGTTGTGCTATTTCAAATCCTTGGTAGTACTTTACTTCAGTAAGTAACCTTTTGAGTAAATTCTGGAGGGCTTATGTACACACGCAATTTCCCGAAATTGGTTTTTGTTTTATGGGATTTGGTTATCATATTCATTGTTGTAGTCAAATTTAAATATTTTCACTGAAAATGGTTCATAGTACAGCAAAGAAAGGCTGTTTCCTCATTAGCCATTTATACTATTGAGCTTTATTAATCTTGGGAGTAAGAAACTACTGGAATAAGAATGGACTTGAAAGATATAGGTGGCTGAGTAGTTTGACTTGAGAATTATAAATATGTGTGATGTCTTATTGACATGATGCATGGATAGTTATTATATATGCTGTATGTACTATTGTTATGTATGTGCCTTCAGTTTTCCTGCATTATATTACAACATTAAAGGAACTGAATGTCTGTTGCAGACTACATTTTCTGGATTCCAGGTCAGCTGATGCATTTTTCAATGAGAGGCAAAATTGAAGAACATAAGATAGAAGCACTTAAAGAAATGTTCAACTCCTGAGTCATCAGGAAAACTCAAAACAAAACTACTCTGAGATTCCGTCTTACACCAGTCAGAATGGCTGAGGTAAAAAACTCAAGTGAAAACATATGCTGGCAAGGATGTAGATCAAGGGGAACACTCCTCCTTTGCTGGTGGAACTGCAAAATTGTACAACCACTGTGCAAATCAATCTGGAGGTTTGTCAGACAAGTGGGAATATATCAAGACCCAGCTATATTACTCCTGGGCATGTTCTGTTGTCCAATATTAATATTTAATATTGATTTATCTTTTAGTTAAACAGTGGTTTTTCTAAACCAGCTATATACCCAAATCACCACACAGAGAGTAGGATTTATTTCATTAACCTAGAGCACAATGCTGGGAAAAAAAATTACTCCATCCTAAACCTCCAAGCCCACATAGCTTTCTCCCACTCAGAATTCCCACATTATAGTTGCTTTTTAGTCATATCTTAGGTCCAGTTCATCTCTCCTGATGCTTCTAGGTCCTTTCCTCCCAGATCTCTTTTCTCTGGACCACTCCCACTCACTTCTTTCGCCTCTTCTCCAGACCAGGATGTTCCACCCTATTCTCTTCATTGCTCAACACTGGGTGGTTGTTTTATTGGCAATACAGAGAATAAATGGTGGCACATTTACACAAAATTGGAGACAGGTGACGCTTAGAATAAAAATCACAGTGTGATGTCCAGACTGAAACCAGATAGTGGGATAGAGAAATCAGCATTTGAATGAACAAGGGTAAATTGTATAGATTCCTCCACAAGAACATTATACTAACAATATACTCAAAAGGTGATCCACCATACCACCAGGACACTTGCTCAGCTATGTTCATAGCAGCTTTATTCGCAATAGCCAGAAACTGGAAACAACCTAGATATCCCTCAACTGAAGAATGAATATAAAATTTGTGGCACATTCACACAATAGAAGACTACTCACCTATTAAAAGCAAAGACATCATGCAATTTGCAGCTAAATGGATGGAACTAGGAAAGATCATCCTGAGTGGGACAACCCAGAAACAGAAAGACACACATGGTATATACTTACTTAGAAGTACTCATTTCTTTATATCCTCCAATGCATTTGGTATAATCCTGCTTCGGTATAGGTATAATTCCAAATGTCAGCCTTTATAATTTTGTGTTTTTGTTGTCAAACCTAGCTTCCCTTTCATGTTAATTTATTGTATATTTGTGATTTACCCTTGTTTTCCACTTAAAACAATATTTCTAATATTTAGAAGCACCAATGATATGAATAACAGAATTTCTATTGTATCATGTACCCTTATATATATATATATACATTTCCCATTAAAAAGCTTTCCATTGGAGCTAATATATAACCTCGTAATAAAGTACTTATGTAACATATATGAAGGCCTTTGGAGTAATCCTCAGTGCTGACAAACAAATACTTGAAATGTTTTCGTGTAACTGTACCAATAGAAATTCCTTCATATTATAAACTGGAGTTTTAATACATCACTCCATTAATTTCTGGTTATGAAACATTTTTGGTTACTTATTCTTATATTTAAAAAGTCAAACTACAAGTAAAAACTTTTAAAAAGCAATGTGTCCAAAATTTCATAGATTCTCCTTTCTTTAGACAAGTTTGTTTTATTTATCATTCACTTATTTATTTAATCATTTTGTTGCCACTTAGTGGACTAGGGGAGAGGGATAAAGGAGGAAGAGGGAGAGAGGGTATGGCCTGTGGAGATTAGGGAGTGGGCTACAACTGGGATACCAAGTGAATAAATTGTAAATAATAATAATAATAATAATGAAATGAGTACTTCTGGCAGCTTCAGTGTTTCTGGTTTCATGTTTAGATCTTTAGTCCATTTGGAGCTAATTTTTTTTGTGCAAAGTGACAGATAGATGTTTCATTATGTTTTTCTATATGAGTATATCCAGCTTTCCCAGTACCATGTATTAATGACATCTTTTTTCCAGCATGTGTTTTTAGCATTGTTGTTCAATATTAAATGGCTGAGTTATATGGGTTTACGTTAGGGTTTTTGTTGTTATTATTGTTCCATTTATGTTTTTGTGCCTGAATCATGACTGTGGCTTTTTTATATTTTTCTTTTCTGTCATTTTTTATGACTATGGATTTGTAATATATCTTGAGATCTAGAATGGTAATAGGAAGTATCCCAAAAGACAAAGGTATAGGAAAGGACTTCCTGAATAGGATTTCATTTGGCCAAAAATGAAGGCCAATAATTGACAAGTGGGAACTTGTAAAACTAAAAATCTGAACATCAAAAGAAACAATGAGTCATGTGAAGATGAAGCCCACAGAATGGGAGAGAATCTTTTCTAGCCATGTATCTAACAGAAGATTAATATCCAGAATACATTAAGAACTCAGGGGAAAAAAAGAATCAAAATAACAAACAACCTATCTAGAAGATGGGCTTGGGGTCTAAACAGCATTCTCAAAAGAAGTAAAAATGACTAGAAAATATTGTTTTAAAAATGTGCATCATTCCTTCCAACTAGGGAAATGCAAATAAAAACAACTCTGAGATTTCATCTTAATTAAGGCAGAATGGCAAAAATCAGCACAAGAAATGACAGCAAGTGCTGGATATGGATACGGAGGTGGGATAAGGGGGTGCTCAATACACTGAGGGCAGAATGGTCAACTGTTCCAGACACTCTGAAAATCATTGTGTAGGCCTCCGAAAAGCTAAATAATAAATTCACAATATAACCTTTAAACTTACAGTAAAACAGAGAAAAGGAGAAACCAACCTAGGTCAGTACCTCTTCTGCATTAATTAAGGGTGTAGTAAACAAATACCATACAATTATTAAACAGTGGTTTTATTTTCTCATAGTTCTAGGGATTGTAAATCCAACATCCAAGTGTCCCTAAGCTTATTTTGTTGCTCTGCTATTTTCACTTTTGTATGACTACTGCAGTTATATTGGACTCATGCTGGCCCAAATAACCTCATTTAATCACAGCTGTCTCTCTAAAGGCCCTTTCTCAAAACACTTATACTCTGAGACATGGAATAGTAGGACATTTGGATATGAGTCATGACAGGGAACTCAATTTGAATCCTACAATTCTCTTTGAGATTACAGTGATTTCTCTAACCAAGGTTGTGTGCCCCTGTATAAATTGACACTCACCTTGGACCATAACTATTTTTTAGTTAAATTTTTATTTTTTTATATTAATTACAGTTTATTCACTTTGAATCCCAGCTGTAGCCCCCTTCCCCACTTTCTCCCAATTCCACCTTGCCTCCCTCATCTCCTCCCATTCCCCTCTCCAAGTCCAATGATAGGGGAGGTCCTCCTCCCAATCCATCTGACCTTATCTTGTCAGGTCTCATCAGGATTGGCTGCATTGTCCTCCTTTGTGGCCTGGCAAGGCTGCACCCCCCTCAGGGGGAGGTGATCAAACAACACTGAGTTCATGTCAGAGACAGTCCTTGTGTTAGAAAAACATAACCACATCATATTCTTTTGTGGAGATTTAGTTCTCAGCACAGCCAAGAGATCTATGACTTTTTCTGGAGAAATAAGAACAAATATTTATTCATTCTAGATGGTGTTCTAATGACAGACCAAAGTCATAATTCCTCCCAAGTCTAGCTGGTGAGCCACTGAGTTCATTGGAGTTTCTTACAGGAGTGTAAGAAGAAAAATACACATGGGAACATGGCAACACATAAGTATCTGTTCATCACAAAACCCATCTCGGCAATTGAGATAGACCAATATAGTTCTCACTTTGGCCTATGAAACCCCAACTATGAGATTTTGTTTCAGTTTGCAGTTTCAGATATTGGTTACTTCTTACAGAATGTGTCTTGAATCAAAAAAGTTGATATTACCCTTTAGAGTATTTTATTGTTCTACCAGCAAGCACATTTTACCTATCATGGTGATGGTGTAGCATGCCTTGACCATCACTAAACAGGTCTGTCAATGACTATGCTCTCCAGAAGCCTATAAAATGACCTCTGACATTATGAAAGCCAACTAACAGTAAAGGCTGCTAGGTGAGTTCCCAAATGATTTCTTCATGACCTATGTACAAAGAACGTAGTGGTTTTAGCAATAGGGATTTATCATCTAGCTCTGATATGCGAAAAGCAGTGGCAATAATGTGAGAACTTTGTAGAGCCTAAGAGAACTTTCAGATACAAAACATCATAGGAAAGTGCCTGAGCTCTGACACCATAATTTTATTTTCAGAAGTTTATGAATTTCTACCATCTCTGTTAGAGCACTTTAACTGCTGCTTTAATAAATCACTTTTCCTTTATTCAAACCAACTCATGTAAGGTTATTAGGTAGATTGTGTCACCTTTGTAATTTATTGTGTTTATCCCAGTTCTGTGCCTCAATATTTGTTAAATAAGTCCCAACTCCCACTGTCAATTTTCTAGAGTTAAGTCTGATGTGGGTGGCTCTTGGCAGTTGATTCACCTGTATTTTGCTTTAATGGCAGTTCTTGCAATGGAGCTATAGCAGTGTATAACTAGGTGAAGTCACATTTCTATTTCTCACTGGACTTCATGTACTCGCCCTGTTAGAACAGACAAATGTCAAGGCCTTAAGCAAAATGGGGCTTCACATGTTTGCACAATGCACAGAATATCAGAATATTACCAAAAAAATTGAAACTAGAAGCTTTAACTTTTCTCTGGTATGTGTTGTACAAAAAAAAAAAAAAAAAAAAAAAAAAAAGACCTTAATGCAACGTTAATTGGATTGACTGTTTTAACTTTTACTGAGGTTGAATCAATGATTGTGTTTAACCTGTTGCAATGCCTTGTAATCAGATTGCTTTCACTGTTCTAGCTCCTTGTACTATTCTTTTGCCCTTTTCAATGACAGGGAACATAACTTAGTTGGATCTCACCATGGCTTCAGGTGGTAGCACAGGCCTCTCACATCAACATGGTTTCAGGTAGCTGCACAGATCATAGACATCAGCATGGACATACTGAGTTACATAGAACATAATTTATATTCCCACTGACTGTAATGGTTCAGGAAGCTATTTTTTCCATAATATTTATGGCTACAGATTCACAGTTGAAAAAGAGGGACATAGAAGGCTTATGTGTCAACATCTACCTCCTTCTCCACCACACACAAAATTAAACAGCCTAGAAAGAGCCATTGAAAAGAATTATTTAAAATTGTAATAAGGATGGTGAGGAAGGGTTAAGTTTTCTTTAAGAGACAAACCACCAGGAATTTGACCATGCTCCAGTGAGTATATAGTCAACACTATTTGGACTTTTCTTCTTCTTCTTCTTCTTCTTCTTCTTCTTCTTTTCTTCTTCTTTTCTTCTTCTTCTTCTCCTCCTCCTCCTCCTCCTCCTCCTTTGGGGAAAGGGATGTCACAGATTTGGGAAGACTGTGAAATCAGTGTGATCAGGGTTCATGATGTAAAATTCCCAAATAACCAATAAAATATTATTTAAGAAAACC
Organism: Psammomys obesus; assembly: GCF_907164565.1. Lineage (NCBI taxonomy): Eukaryota > Metazoa > Chordata > Mammalia > Rodentia > Muridae > Psammomys > Psammomys obesus. The sequence goes on along the minus strand of NW_026594083.1, from coordinate 9,858,414 downwards.
TAATTGAATCACATTTGTTAAATTGTATTTGCCAGTCTTAACTATTGTGTTCTAGGTGTCTAGTAACTTCTAGTAGAAAAGAATATCAGGGTATATAGTTTTTGATGCTGTTCAACAATAAAAATATGCTGAAAAACATGTTAAACATATTTGTCTGACTCCCACTTGACATCCATTTTACCAAGTTACATAATGGACAAGCAACTTACATAAGATGTGCAATGAAAATTCATTAATATCCAATGTCTCTTACATTTACAGATAAAGAAATTTCTTGGGTTTTTTCAATAATCTTTTCACTTATTAAATAGTACATGCATCTTATCAGATGTGGTCTCAAATAGTTTATACCTGTATCTGGCCCTTGAACTTTGCGTACAATTATTTTACATCTTGTACTTTTTTGGAGCACTTTAAATATCTTGGATAATTTTGTAAATACTTAAAAGCACTAAGGGCTCAACATTATGTCATCTATGTAATGAAAACTTTTCACATAATGTGGAAAGGATAACATTGCAGTGTCCTTGGCCATCACACATGACAAACAGTGGAACTCTGAAGGTAACATTGAATGACTATTTGGAACATAGAATGCTGACCACCTCCAATGAACATGCACTGGTCTTGAAATTCAGCATCTTAAAATACAATAAAGAACATGTTAGCAAGATCCACGATAGCACATAAAGATCTAGCTTACTGAGTCGTTGCTGTCAAAGCAACATTTGTTACAGTGACATTAATGGAGGCCACCACACATTTTCTAGTTCTCTAGAACCTATGGCCATTCTCCAGAAGCTACTGGGCCACACTGAAACTGTTCGGAAAGCTTTAATCTTGGCAAACACACACTTATCTTGATAAATTCTTGATGATTTATCTAAATAGTTCATAGTTACTCAGCAGTCTATACAGTTTTACATTCACAAACTTTGTGTACACAATTTTATAGTCTCCATTATTACCAACAATAAATTACTGTTCTTAAAGATTGCATTTTAATGTGAAATTCTCTAATAATTGTTTTTAGGGGGTTCTTAGTATATTTCATTATTATGGGGAAGAAATACACATAGTATACCCTAGAACTGGTAGATATGGAAGACAAACTTTATTATTTATCTACACTTAAATTTTTTGTGTTGATACATTTTTTATGAAAATATCTTTTGAACCTCAGAATAATAATCTTTCTCCAAGTGTTGCAACCAAGTTAATAATATGCTTTAAGATAATTTAAAACTATACATTTAACTTGCTAGCCTACTGTGAACTCAACCTTGTTTAAGCTTAGGCTGACCTTTAGAGAGCAATGCAATTAACCTTACTATTCCTTGGATTTCCTTTGTAACCATATTTCAAATGTCAGCTAAATACATAGCTTTAATCTTCAATTATATGTTTTTCTGCGTTCATGAACCAGAATTGTGTGTGTGTATGTGTTATGATAACCATTTTTTTAAAATACTCAAAATAGTTTTTAGAAGCATCCTATAAGAAAAAAGTTCTCCTCCCTCAGTCCTTCCCCTACAAATCCCTTCTGTTCAAGTCTGAACCCACCTCCAGGTCCCTCTCTCTGTCCACCTGTGATGTCTATTCTATTCCCACTTCAAAGTGACATTAATATGTCCCCTCTTGAGCTCTCCTCGTTACTTAGCCTCTCTGAGTCTCTGCACTTTAGCATTGTTATCCTTTACTTTATGGCTAATATGCACTTCTAAGTGAGTACCTACTATGTTTGTCTTTCTGAGTCTGGGTTAGCTCACTCAGAGTAAGCTTTTTCAGTTCCTTTCATTTGCCTGCAATTTTCATGCCATTATTGTTTTTAATGGCTGAATAATATTCCATTGTGTAAATGTGCCACACGTTCTTTATTTATTCTTCAGCTGAAGGACATCAAGGTTGTTTCCAGCTTCTCGTTATTACAAATACTAGTTCATAGTGTTCATAACAATTGAGCATAGTTGAGCAGGTAAATGTCCTATGGTGTTGTGAAACACCTTTTGTGTTTATGCCCAAGAGTCGTATAGCTTGGGTCTTAAGATAAAATTATTCCCAATTTTATGAGAAATCATCATATTGGAAATCAATATGTTAACTTGCTGTCCTACTGTGCACTCAACCTGTTTAAGCTTAAGCTGACCTTTAGAGAACAATGCAATTGACCTTACTATTAAAGTAACAGTTTGTACGGCACTGGCAATAGAGGAGTGTTCCCCCTGCTCTGCATTCTGTTTTGAAAAAAACAAACAAAAAAAAATTCTGTCTAGATCTTTTAATGTTTGTAAAGAATTGTGTTGGCATTTTGATGGGAATTATTTTGAATTTGTAGATGCTTTTAGTAAGATGGCCATTTTTATTATGCTAATTCTACTGATACACGAGCTTGGGAGAACTTTCTAACTTCTGATATCTTCATCAATTTCTTTCTTCAAAGACTTGAAGTTCTTGGCATATAGGCCTTTCACTTCATGATTAGAGTTACACCAAGATATTTTTATTATTTGTGGCTATTGTGAAAGATGTTATTTTCCTGATTTCTTTCTCAGCCTGTTTATTATTTGTATTTAGGAAGGCTACTGATTTTGTTGACTTAAATTTGTATCCAGCCACCTTGGTAAAGTGGTTATCAGCTGTAGGAGTTCCCCAGTAGAATTTTTAGGGGGCACTTGATGTATGCTATCTTATCATCTGCAAATAGTGATACATTGACTTCTTCCATTTCAAATTATATCCCTTGATTTCCTATTGTTGTCTTATTGTTCTAGCTAAAAATTCAACTACTATATTGAATAGATATTGAGAGAATAAACAACCCAGACTCCTCCTTCTTTCTTAACTTCTTTAGGTGTACAGATTTTAGTATGTTTATCCTTTATCATAGGTCTAGAATCCACTTATAAGTAAGCATATACCATGTATGTCTTTCTGCTTCTAGGATACCTCACTAAAGATGATCTTTTCCAGTTCACACTATTTTCCTGAAAATTTCAGATTTCCTTGTTTTTAATTGCTGAGTAGTAATCCAGTGTAAATGTACAACAATTTCTGTATCCAATCCTTCATTTAGGGACAACTGGGTTGTTTCCAGATTCTGGCTATTACAAACAAAGCTGCTAAGAACATGGTTGAGCAAATGTCCTTGATGTATACTTGAGCATATTTTTGATCTATGCCTAGGAGTAGTATAACTAGATCTTGAGGTAGCACTATTCCTAATTGTCTGATAAAGTGCCAGATTGATTTTCAAAGTGATTGTACAAGTTTACATTCCCACCAGCAATGGAGGAAGGTTTATCTATCTCCCCATCTTCTCCAGCATGTGTTGTCATTTGAGTTTTTTATCTTAGCCATTCTGATGGGTGTATGGTGAAACCTCCAGGTCGTTTTGATTTGCATCTCCCTGATGACTAAGGATGTTGAACATTTCTTGCCAGTTGATATTCCTCTATTGAGAATTCTCTGTTTAGCTCTGTACCCCATTTTTTTTAATTAGATTACTTAATTTGTTGCTTTTTAACTTCTTGAGTTCATTACATATTCTGGATATTAGCCCTCTGTCAGATATAGTGTTGGTGAAGATCCTTTCCCCATCTGTAGAGTGTCGTTTTGTTTGGGACATTTTTAACAACTTTCTATTTCATTAGTGTTTATATATCTATATGAATTGTTTACCTCATCTTGATTTAAATTTGGTAATTTCTATCTATCAAGAAAATTGTGCATTTCTATTAGATTTTCCAATTTTGTGAAGTATATGGTTATGAAGTAAGATCTAATAAATCTTTGGATTTCCTCAGTGTTTATTGCTGAATATCCCCTTTTCACATCTGTTATTGTTAATTTAGATGGGCATGGTCTCTCTGCCTTTTTGTTAGTTTGGCTAAGGTTTTGTCTGTATTTTTTATTTTCTGAAAGAACCACATCTTTGTTCCATCGATTCTTTGTATTCTTCTCTTTTTTTTCCTAGTTCAATGACTTCAGCCCTGCCATCTACCCTTAACTTCCCCCATGAACACAATCCTTTCATGCCTAGTGAACTGACAGTACCAAACACTGTCTCTCATCAGCAGTTTCCTCAGCAACCTGTCCTTTCTTTTGAAGTGCCTGATAGTCTTGTGATGCTAGGGATAATTAAGCTCATGTGACCCAGGAAATATGTATATATGATAATATATACAAGGAAATGGGTTATCAAATATATATTAGGAAATGAATTATCATATATTTCCTCAGGTTATCAGCTTTCCTCTCAAGAAACATTGGTAGCTGTATTACTGAACTGCTCCATTTTGACCATACTCTGATAATCTAACCCCTCTACATCTTGTGACCTCATAAGCAAAGATGTGTTTAAGAATCTTTCATCTCTTTCTTGATTCAAGTGGTCCAGATACACAGCATTCACTAATACACTGGGTTCCTTTCCATACTAGGTTACATTAAGACTTCCAGCTGTACTCTAAATAAAGAATTTTGTTTCCTGTGCATTAAGAATTGAGCCTGATGAGTATAATACATTATCACTTACGCTTGTTCTTTACCTCTTCACTTTATAATTATAATCATGGTTCCAACTTTGTGAATCCCAGGATTCTGTAGCAGAGAGCTAATTTTTATTTCCTTAGCCTTATATCTTTCGACTTCAAGAAACAGAAGCTGATATTTTCTTCTCTTGTTCTCTTTAATCTGCCTTTTCTTTCAATCCAGAGGTTAATGTAGATGCTAGCATCCATATATCTTTGTCTCAGAATCCTAGTATGCTCCCTCCATCCTTCCTCCCACTCATCCACAGAACTCTGAGTTCAGGGTATTGTTTGGCTCTGGGTCTCTGCATCTGTCTCCATCAGTTGCTGCAAGAATCCTCTCAGAAGACAGTTATGCTAGGGGACAAGGACACCATAAGAAGAACTACAGAATAAACTAACCTGGACTCGTGAGGCTAACAGAGACTGAGTCACCAACCAGAAAGTATGCATGGGCTGAACCTAGATTACCCTACACATATGTAGCAGATGTGGGTCCCTAACAATCACAGTAGGGGCTTTCTCTGACTCTATTGCCTTGGTCTAGATCGCTTTCCTCTAGCTAGGCTGCCATGTCAGGCTCCAGTAGGAGAGGATGTACTTAGTCCTGCTGTGACTTGAGGTGTGTGGCAGGGAATTGGTACTCCATGGGAGCATCCTCTTCTCTGAGAAGGAGAGAGGGAAATGGAGGAAGGGAGGTATGATAGGGGGACTGGGAGGAAAGTAGAGAGGGGATTGGAATTAGGCTGTAAATAGATTAAATAAGCAAATGAACATAAGGATTCTATTATGTTGGTGTTTATATTTTGTTTTTGTTTTTCTGGGTGGAGATCTCAGCTTTGGTTATCTTAATGCCCAAAACAAAGTGCATAGACCTGATATATATTGTCTGTGATCCCATCTCATGAGTACTCCCAAAGAATGAAAAGTATCCTTTAACCTTTTGAACATATTGGAAAAATCTGGATATTGGAAGTCAGTCTCCATTTATCAAAGAGGCATACCAACTCATGTTACATAAAATACTTCTCTGGAGTGTCTTCTACCCAAAAGACTCTACCCCATTCTCATATGGCTCTATCCTGATTTCATGTACTATTAGGCATCATGGGGTCCATGCAATATAATTCCTTACCACAAGAGAAAGGAAGCACATCATATCACAAAAAGAAAGTGACCCTATTGAGATTTGCTTCTGAAGATGCTCCACTGTCATGCAGACCAGAGCAGCTGTATGTTTTAGCATCACTACAGAAGCATTTAATTGTCCTCCACAACTCAATGTTGCTTCTGTTGGCCTCGGGGTGGGTACCCACTGTGTTGCATAACTTTTCTGGCAGTGACTGAGTGAACATCTATTCACCATAGTGAGGCTCCTGAGGACTGAACAAAGAAATGATTCCACCCAAATGTAGCTTTGTGACATTTGTGTGCGTCTGTGTGTGTGATTGCTTACAAGAGAATAGATGAGTAATGACTCACAGAAGCATGGGTGAGTCAAAAACAGCTGCATTATCAGAAAGACTACCAACAAGGGTGACAACTCACCAAGCCTGTCCATGTCAAACTTGATTACATGTATTATTGCATCATGGGGACCATGCACGCCTAACTTCCGGGCAGTGTACCCCGTCTTTTTCTCCCAAAAATCGTGAAATACCATAACCCGGGACAGGATCCTCATGGGTCTTGTAACTTCTGAGTTTCGTTGTTTTCCTGAGGTTTAAGAATCTTGCTCCAGCGTTCATGAAGAAATGTTTCAATTTGGAGAAAACAGCTTACCACAGAAAGAAAGCCAAATAAATACTAAAATTACAAAATTATTCTGTCAGAAAATGATGATGTATTTTAAGAGCCTTTAACAACTGCAAAATACATACTGAGACAAAATGTTAATATTATGAGGTTTATCATTCAAAATAAATCCCAGCATTTAAAACTATTTAAATTTTGTCTAGAAAAGAGAACTATAAGAAAAGTTTTTATGGCCCTTATATTTTATGGATTTCCATAGTGCTAACTCCTAAGGACTCAATATAATCAATTATCATTTTTTGTTCTGATATAAGAATAAAAAGATAAATGTGTATTATTTCAGCCTTTAAAAATGCTCCTAAAAAAGGCTCCTAAAATGAATTTTGAAAAATGTGAATAACCGATTTTCCTATTTGATGTATGTAAAGTTGAAAAAAGCTAAAGAAAATATAAGATTAATTTAGACATTCTCTATAAGGGTAATAACTTATTCCACTACTGTATCATAAATATGCCATGGCAACCTTATTAAGTGATTCAATCTAATTAGTGTCAAAGACAAGGTGCATGTCCTGAATGAATGACTGCATTCAACAATAAACATTAGAGCCAAGATACTCATAATGAGATACATTTTTCAAAGAAGAGTTTTCATAGAGAGCACTCTGGAAAGATTTTATGGAACAGCAACTTAGTTTACTCCAAAAAATATTTCCTGAGTATATATCATCTGCAGTGTTTAAAGTTGTTGCAGCTTCAAGTGAGTAAAAAGCACAGAATAGTTTATAGAAGGAAACTGAGATATTCAACTAGAAATTTCTAGTTTTAAGTGATAAGTGCATTGAATAAACATGTACAGTTTTGTTTTGTTTTGTTTTGTAGGGAAGAAAAACAAAACTATTCAACTCAGCTTTGAAAGTGGAACTAGAAATAAGGACCATTGATGAGGAGTCTTTCTTGCTGTGATGTCATCTGAACTAAAACATAAATAATGAGAGATCTGAATCCTAAAGAGGTGGGAGGACACTATCCTTATATAGGCCAAGAGACTTGCATAGTTCCATCGTGTTGAAATACATAGCCTAGCAGGTTATGTTATGTTAACATAACAGGGACAGTGTTATGTCATGAGTTAGGATTATAAGCTTTCGTGTGGGGATTTTTGAAAGACAACATTGACTTTTTAGTAATAAATAAGGTAAGCCATGGAAGCTTACTGGGTAAAGGCACTTGTTTCCTAGACTGGCAATCTGAGTTTATTCCCTAAGACCTACATTGGGAGAGAACCGACCTTTGCAAGTATTCTTCTGACTTTAGCACATTTTCTCATGGTATATAAACCTGCCTATAAGAACATAAATATACATAAAACATAAATAAAACAAAATAAAGAAATAATAATAGTAATAATAGAGGTCATCCTACTCATATAGGCCTTTTTTATCTGGAAAGAATTAACAAGTAGTAGAAGCTAACCAAAACACTGCTACTAATACAGTGTTTGCACTAAAATGTTTTATTCATGTCATTACTAAGAAGTAGGGCAATTGTTTGGAAGTAGACATTTAAGTTAACAACATATTAATCTAGTTTAAGTACCAATCTCAAGTGAAATTCCTTCACCCTTATGTATAGTATTAAATTGAGGAAACATCATCTCTGATACATGAACTTGAAAGGTTTAGAGTGAGGAGAACTTCCTGCATCCAATCATTAGAGCTTTCTGGTAGATCTCACGGGTGTCCTGTGGCTTTTCTATATATGTCATTCAGAACATTGTCCCCTTTATCTTTTAAATTTTCCTTATCCAGCAGTCTTTAATTCTCCCCACAAGATCTGTTTTATTCAAACTGCAACCAAGATAAAATTTTAAAGAAGAATAGTGCTGTCCTCTATTTTTGTCCTTATTTTAGAACATTACTGTGTTACCATTGCATTTAATACTGAAAATGAAATCCTCATCAGGGTCTGTCATTCCTTTCTTGTTTGGAACTCTCTGAAAGTTTCAAGTCTTATGCTTTGACCCAGGTACCCTTTCTCATTCTACCTGTCCTCATGGGTTCTGTTATTGTTTGCTTTGCCTGTGGTCCTACTAACTCTTATTGAACACTCTTTGATAAAAACTTGTATTAAATATAATAACTCAAGTGAGGGACTCTAATGGTACCTGTCCTAGAAAAACTTTCATGAACCTCTTTAGTGAATCAAACACAGGGGGGAAAAATCTCACAGAAACATTTATCTTTCCATTCAAATAATGTTTATAAATTACATATTTTAGTACTGCCATTATTATATTAATAATTTTTTAATATTCTTTCTGGATATTCAGTGCAATGGCTTGAACCTCCACTAGAGAGTCACTTGTGAATGGCTGGTCCCTGCTTGTGGTGCTATTTTGATAGTTGAGTCTTTAGGACCACTATGGCTGGTGGAAGTAGGGTGCTAGGATGGGAGCTTTAATTTGACACCTGGAACTTACTCCTATCTACTCATCTGTCTAGAGGCTTTCACCAGGGGAACGATTGATATCTCATGTTCCAAATAACTGTGATTCTCTAGCACTGTAATATAAACCAAGATCCCTTCGAGACTGAGACAAAATAAATCAAGGAAATGAAAATAGAAACAACTCTGAGATTCCACTTTCCCCGATCAGAAGGTCGAATCTTCTGATGAGATCAAAACCTCAAATGACAGCACATGCTAGTAAGGATGTGGAGAAAGGAGAACACTCCTCCATTGCTGGTGGGGATATAAACTTGTACAACCACTATGAAAATAAATCTAGCTCTTTTTCAGAAAATTAGGATCAGCTCTACCTCAAGTCCCAGCTATACCACTCCTGGGGATATACCTAAAAGATGCTCCACCATACAAGGACACTTGTTAAACTATGTTCATAGCAGATTTATTCATAATAGCCAGAATCTGGAAACCACCTAGATATCCCTCAACTGAACAATGGATAAAGAAATTGTGGTACATTTACACAATGAAATACTATGCAGCTATTAAAACAAGAAAATCATAAAATTTGCAGGCAAAAGGATGGAACCAGAAAAGATCCATCCTGAGTGAGGTAACCCAGAGTGAGGAAGACAGACATGGTATATACTCACTTATAAGCAGACTTTAGCCATGTAATACAGGACAACTATATTACAATCTAGAGACCTAAAGAAACTAAGTGACAAGAAAGATCTTAGAGAGGATGCTTAATACTTATTCAAAAGGGCAAATAGTATACAGACAAGAAGTGCTTGAAGGCAGGGAACAGGACTGGAGCCTACCATAGAGTTCCTCTGAAAGACTCCACCCACCAGGGGATCTAAGCAGATGCTGAGATACACAGCTAAACTTGGGCAAAGTGCAGGGAGTCTTATTGAAGAGTGGGTAGACAGAAGTACCCAGAGGAGACAGAAGCTCCACAAGGAGATCAACAGGGCCAGGAATATGAGCTCAGGTGTGCCTGCATACTAATGCAAGCAAGGACCATGAATAGAGAGGACCTAGGTTGCCTACTCAGATGTAGCAGATTGGCAGCTTAGTCTCCAAGTGGATCCTCTGACATGGGGAGCAGAGGCTGTTGCTGACATGGACTCTATTGCCAGCTCATAGATCACTTTCCCCTAATGAGGCAGCCTTGTCAGGCCACAGAGGAAGAGGATGCAGGTGCAGGCAGTCCCGATGAGACTTAATAGGCTGGTTTCAGTTGGTAGGGGGATGAGGGTTCCCCCTTTATGAGGGCTAGGGGAAGGGGAGAAGGGGAAGAGGAAGGGAGGGTGGGACCAGGAACAGACAGGGATGGGGCTGAGATCAGGATGTAAAGTGACTCAAGTACAAGATAGACTAAAAAAAAGAAGAAGAAGAACAGAGAGAGAAAAAAATGTTCAAATGAGGCCGTATTCTTTGGCAGCGTGTTCAATCTTAACATGTTCTAAACCAAAGTGAAGTTCTGTATAGTGATTTTTTTTCCCTAACATCAGACTGAGTTTTGTTTACTTTAGTGAGTTATCACCAAGTACCACATATTGAGTGGCTTATAACAAAAATCAATTTAGTTCTAACATTCTTTTGAGGGTAATCTGAGATCAAAATGCCAGCAGATACTTTGGCTGGCTTTTTGATTCAAAGATGTTATCTAGCTGTTCTCACACCAAATAAGTAGATAGATAGATGGATACATAGATAGATAGAGAGATGAATAGAAGAATGAATGAATAAATAAATAGGCAAGACAGAAATTCTTAGACTATTCTATTGGAATACTAATCCTACGTAATGACACCACACACAGACACACACACACACACACAGACACACACACACACACTCCTCATCTGCTAACATTGTCTTGGTAATTAAGTTTAAACAATAAATCAGAGATGGCAAGCTTCAAAGTGACCATTCTTGTATCTTTTTGTTGCTGTTGTTGTTTAAGTGTTGGAAAATAAGAGAGAAAATATATTGATGTACACTTAAGGAACAAGAAACAGAAGCAACTCTGCTACCCTTGGCAATGAAACCAAGAACTAGAGAAATTCTTCTCAAGATCCACTTAGCCTGAAAATATAGTTCAATGGTGGAGCACTTGCCACCATTGTGTGGGATAAGGGAATATCTTAGTTTGTTCACAACTGATAATTGCTTCCTGTGGCTTGGAGAGGGGCATGGTCTTTTCCAAGTGGTAACATCCTCTTGGGCTCAAAGAGGAGCATGGTCCTTGACAGCTGAAATTAGTGGAATTCTGAAGAGTCTGGAAGAGTATAAATGTGAGAGCCCAGAGAGAGAACAGAATACGAGTTTTAAGGAGACAGTCCGAGGAGAATGAAGGCTGCTTATTCATCCTGTTGTTTTCGTCTTTTGCAGCTGTTGTACTCCTAGATATCCTGACAAATGAGATTGGTATTTTCCCAAAGAACTCAATGACCCTAACCAGCCGGAACTAAGTCTAAGGAGACCTATGCCCTTTTCCTTCTAACTTTCCTTATCTCTTACCTAGGATTAGGGGGTTGGAATGGAGGTAGAGACTTAAAAATCTCCAAATAAAGTAGAGTTAAAAATAGCCCCTACAAATGAGTTTAAACATTAACTACCAGGTGAAACGGGGTTGTTCAAATCTCCAACCACGTATAAGGGAAGACATAAGAACAAATAGTTATCTTATATAATAAAACTAAATGAAACTTTTTTATTGCTTCACACTTCATTTTTCTTATTTACTCATACGATTGAATTAGACAAAAAATAAATATATGGAAAATGATTGACATTAAAAGGACCACAGCTATTTCAAGAAATCTGATAGCATATTATAGTGAATTTAGCTAAAAAAGCAAAGACGAAACCTTATCATTAAATGAAAATTGTAGTGTTTTACTGAACTGAAACTTGCTTTTCCGCATAAAATTACTCTTGGACATTTTGTTATTTGTTATTGATAAAAATCTCTGTATAATCATTACTACTTTTTAAAAACAGTAGCAATAATATAATTTCACTTAGATGGCCCAGTGGCATAGTCCTGTAATTCCAGCACTCAAGAGGGCAGAGACAGGTGGATCTTCATGAGAATGAGGCTTGCCTGGTCTACCAAGAAGTCCAGGACAGCCAAAGCTACACAGAGAATCTGTGTCTCAGAAAACCAAAAATAAAATATATATACACACACACATATGTATATGTGCATTATATATAATTTGAGTATCATATATATATACATATAATATATATATGTGTGTGTGTGTGTGTGTGTGTGTGTGTACCATAAATTCACAGGAGTTGTTGTTTTATGAGAACTACACAGCTGTAGAATCAATGAGCAAGGGTTTTTTTGCTACACTTTTTAAAGATTAGCTGTGAGACCCAGAAGAAGGCTAATATAATTTATGTCAAACATAAAAGTTTCTACCCCCATGCAGGGTCTCAGAGTCAACTTCTGACCCCTGAGTCCTCACTATTCTGTGGTAACTTTATTTGCATAGAAATGATCCTCTGAAAAATGTAGGTGGCCTTAAAATTTCAAGTAGTAGCTATTTAATATTTTTGTGTAGTTTCAGCTTACATATCATAACAATGACCAGCATGGAAAGATGTCCCTAAAGGTGTAAGAGTGGTACTTATATATTGGTGATTACCAACACCAATATATAAGTGTACTAAAGGAGGCTCAACAGGAGGGAAATCATGCCTGGTTCTAGAAATCTAGCCAATCGCCTTTGGCTAGTGAGGTCATAGTTCTTAAAAGAGACCTTCATAAACCAGTATAATTCATAATTGTATTTTAAATCTCCTGCCAAAGATAAAGGGAACTTTTATCCCTCATTAAAGAAGATTCATTTTTGTGGCAATCAGACAATTACATAAAACTATAAATGGTTAAAATACAGAAAACAAGGAACTATTGAATGCCTGATTCCCAATTGTATTGCTCTACAATACTACTCCTATAGTTAAGGCTCAAGGAAATCTGATGAAACAGGAATAGAAAATTGGAAGAGAGAAAAGACCAGAAAATATGTTTTAACACCATGAATAAGACAGGGATGATGCCACAGACACAAAAGCAACATTAAATGAATCAACATGTTGTGTTTATGATCTATTCATATATGTGTATGCATGTATGTATATAAACAATAATAATTAAAGAAAAAGAAGCCTGAAGTTGAGAAGTTTGGGAGCGAAGAGAGGAGGTATATAGAAGAGAAGGAGTTTAATAAAACAAAGCAAACTAAACTTAAAAGAGAACTGAAAGGGAATATAGGAGATGAAGTTACCTAAAGCTCAATATTTACAAGAAATGATAAAATAAATCACAACAAATAAATTAGGAAGTGTTAAGGTAAAGTATGAAAACTGAGTAAAATATACACACATATTTAACCCTTTTAGAAGTAGAGCCTTTTTTTGTATTAAAAAAAATCCTTCAAGCAGAAAAAAGTTCAGGATATAAGTCTTCAATAGCAATCTAATATTGGAAACAGAATCAGTGTCCATTACTTAAAACCTAACATTTTTTAAAAATATGTTTATTTCTAAAAAGTAAGATTATGCCTTTAGCTGAGTGGCTGAATACAAAATTAACTCAAAAAAAATAATAATAGCCCTCCTATATACAAATAACAAATGGGCTAAGAAAGAAATTAGGGAAACAGCACTCTTCACAATAGCCACAAATAACATAAAATACCTTGGGTGTAACGTTAACCAAGCAAGTCAAAGACTTGTATTAAAAAAAACTTCAAGTCTCTAAAGAAAGAATTTCAAAAAGATATCAGAAGATGGAAAGATTTCCCATGCACATAAATTGATAGGATTAACATGGTAAAAATGGCTGTCCTGCCAAAAGCAATCTACAGATTCAACGCAATTCCCATCAAAATAACAACATAATAATTTACAGATCTTGAAAGGACAATTCTCAACTTCATATGAAAAACAAACAACAAACCAAAAATAACTAAAACCATCCTGTACAATAAAAGATCTTCTGAGGGATCTCCATCCCTGATCTCAAGTTGTACTATAAAGCAACAGTAATAAATAAAGGCATGGTACTGGAATAGAAACAGACCAGAGTTCGTGGAATTGAATCAAAGGCCTAGAAATAAACCCACACACTTACAGACACGTGATTTTTTACAAAAAAGCCAAAAACATGCAATGAAAAAAAAAAAAAAAGGCTGCATCTTCAACAAATGCTGATGGTTTAAATGGATGTATCCATGTATAAAAAGGCAAATAGATCTATACTCACAATCCTGCACAAAACTAAGGTCCAAGTGGATCAAAGACCTCAACATAAAACCAGACACAGTAAACCTGTTAGAAGAAAAAGTGGGGAAGAGCCTTGAACTCAAATTTGCAGAGGAGACAACTTTCTGAACAGAATACCAACAGCACGAGCTCTAAGATAAACAATCAATAAATAAGACCTCATGAATCTGAAAAGCTTCTGTAAAGCAAAAGACACTGTCATCAAAACAAAACAACAGCCTAGAGATTGGGAAAGGATCTTCACCAACCCTATATCTGACAAAGGGCTAATATCCAGAATAAATAAAGAACTCAGGAAGTTAAACAACAAACCAAATAATCCAATTAAAAATGGGGTATAGAGCTAAACAGAGAATTCTCAACAGAGGAATATCGAATGGCAGAAAATTACTTAAAGAAATGCTCAACATCCTTAGTCATCAGGGCAATGAAAATCAAAAGAACTCTGAGATCCCAGAGAGAGAAAAGACAGTCTCTGACATGAATTTAGTTGCCTGATCCTTGATCATTTTCCCCCTGATGTGGTGACCTAGCCAGCCCACAGAGGAAGAGGATCCAGACAGTAATGGAACCTGATAGTCTAGGATCAGACAGTAAGGGAGGAGGATTTCCCTTATCAGTGGACTATAGAAGAGGGATAAGGGAAATAAGAAGGAAAGAGGGTGGGATCAGAAGGAGATGAGGGAGAGGGATACAACTGGGATACAAAGTAAACAAATTGTCAATAATAAATAATAATAATAATAATGATTTTACATATGGTAGTTGACTTTAATTGGGCTCATGAAGTTAAGTTTGAATGATCAATTGACATTTTCCTATGAATTACTTGAAGTTAAGCTCAATATCAAAATTAATGTCTAAATATATAAAGGATCATTAATAAAGTATTTAATAAAAGTATTTAATATTTTATGCCAGTATTTTTTAAGTAAACAGGCATATAAACTTAGTATCTTGTTATTGGTTTAGGAAAAATGGTAGCTATTACATCTGTTCTTGTTGCTGTTTGTCAAATATTTTGAAAATTATATTTGGAGAAACACTTTGTTCCATATTAATAAATATGGAACAAATAACATTTAAGATCTGCATCATAAAATGCTTGTCATGAGAATATATAAAAATTAAGTATTTTTTATTTTGACTCAATTTTATTTAAAAAATAGTTTCTGTGACCAAAGTACATTTTGTCTTCAGCAATATTGAATTACTATAATTGTGAGGCAGCAAAGGCAACAGCAGTGTCCTGTATTGTTTTGGTAGTCTCTTAGACTCTCTTGATCAACAGAAGGAAGTTTCTCATTCCTGGACCTGGAGATTTTGTTATATAATATATGGCTCTTGAGGGGAACATTGTTAGCCCAAGTAGCTGAACTTGTTCATTTGATGTATATACCTTATATGTTATGCATTTACTTATGATTTATGCTTTATATGGAATTCCAATTAAGAAATTGGTTCTTTAAGGTTTTTCAAATATACTTGGAAAATTTGGGGTGGATCTCATGTGATATGTAAACCTCCTCCCTGAGGTCTGGATTTTATAATACCAGATGGTGTTATGCTAGCTGCCAAGGGACAAAAGCAGTCAATAATCCTACTCAACTGCAATATCTATTAACCACAACAATGGCCAGCATGTAAGCTATCCCTAAAGGCATAATAGTGTTATTCATATTTTGGCAGCAACCAAAAACTATCTAATTGGAATTAAGATTTGCCCAACAGGAGGTCAATCATGCCTGGTACTGGAAACCTATCCAAGTACCCAGGGCTACTGAGGCTGTGAATCTTAGAGGAGAATCTCATACTGCCACTTTATTAGTCATCATAATTGCTCTCTGTATTGTAAACTCTTACTCTTATATACACAGATAAGCATAGTTCTAGCCCTCTCATCAAAGAAGGTTCTGTTTGTATCAGAGAGAACATTATATAAAAATCACAACTGGTCAAAATGTAAGAGAACAATTGATCATGAAGTACTCAGCCCTACTGGATATATCTACAAGAAAAATCATAGAACTAAGGCTCAAGGAAGAGTGTGCAAAAAGAAGAGAAAAAATAAACAGTAGGCCAAGAAGTCTTCTGTGAGATTGTGGTGTTTTTTTGTTTGTTTGTTTTGTTTTTTTTGGGTTTTTTTTTGTATTGAATGGGAAGCAATACCCTTGATTCCTCAACAATATGCCTACATAACCCCATTATAATGACAACATCACCAATAACCAAGGGAAAATGTAAAATTAGAAGAGACCCCTGTTTTGTTTTTGTTTTGTTGGGAGGTGTTTCCTTCCATCCTCAAGTCCCTGGAATACTGACTCATGAGACTCAATATATTATTTACAAATATTTAGGCCATGTAGCTAGGCTTTTCTCTGACTTGCTCATAGCTTAAAATAATCCATTAATACTAATCTACATTCTTCCACATTGTTAATTACTTGTGCTCAGGTGCCATGTGTCTGTCCTCCTCACATTTTGTTGGCTAAATCTCCTGTGTCTGGCTCTAACCCAAAATCCTTTATGCCTGACAAATGTCCCCCTCCTTTCTACTTTTTTCTATAGATCCTAATTTTTTATTGAAAACTATTTTATCCATACAATACACAAAGAAAATTCTCTCTACAGTCTAGAAAAAGAATTAAAACAACTACTGACTATTGAGAAATGAAGAACTAGTTCCCTCTGGAATGAGCCCTCAATTGGCTATATAATGCCAAGTATTCAAACTTAAGATTATATGCATACAAGCAAGTCTAAAAACACTCAGGAGGTTGTGTTTATGCATGTATGAATTTATGTGCATATGTAGTGGTAACAATTACAAAAATAGAAGCCAGGATGTTATGTTAGGGAAAGTCAAGAAGATGATATGAGATGGGTGAGAGAATGGACATAGAAGGAGTCAGAGAAAGGAAAGAAAAGGGGGGAGGAATAAAATTATATTTTAATTTTAAAAACTCTTGGAGCAAAAGTAAGAACATTCAACTTTGAAACATGCAATCTACTTGTTATCTGGGAAAAATAATATGTGAACAGATTTTCAGTGGGAGGAAACAACCTGGATTATCATAATGCCAGAAGACACCTAATAGTCACAGACAGTGAATCTGATATTAGACATAATTTGAAAGCTTTTTAAAAAAGTAAAGGCACTGAACTATCACGGGTCACATCCGAGCAGAGGTTCTAGGTTTTATCCTCTCATGGTCTTTGGTTGAGTGTCCATCTCAGAAAAGACCCTGTGCCCAGATATGTTTGGTCCTTGTGGAGCAGTTTCCCATAGTAAGGAGAACAAGGACTATTTCTAACAGGAACTCAATGACTGGCTCTTTGACCTCCCCACCTCCCAAGGGAGGAACAGTACTGTTAGGCCACAGAGGAGGGCTTTGCAGCCAGTCCTGAAAATACCTGACAAAACAGTCATATGAAAGGGGAGGAGGTCCTCCCCTATCAGTGGACTTGGAAAGGGGCAGGGAGGAGATGAGGGAGGGAGGGTGGGATGGGGGAGGGAATGAGGGATACAGCTGGGATATAGAATTAACAAAATGTAACTACTGAGAATAATAAAAATAAAAATAAAAAAAATAAAGGCACAAATACACATGATTTAAATTTATTTGCACATTTGTTTTGAAGCAAATAAGCAAATTAAGAAGAGTTATATGAACTTATATGAAGTCATGTGATACAGCTCAAAGTCCCCTCCAATTTAACTGGTCACTTTACATATTCCATTAACCTACATGAAAATGGCCATTCAAATGAGAAAATTTTACATTATCTATTTTATTTTTAATAGACATTGAAATGATTTTTAACTGGGATACACTAATTTTTGAAAGAAGTATTTCAAGCTTTCCATTAGCTTTGAAATACTTGCATCATTTCACAATATTTACTCTTAAGCACCTTAAGACAGGACTAACAGGAACATTGTGAACACATTAGCCATATATTTACATATGATTTAAATTTCATCACAACAGAGTTCTCATGAGAAATTCAAAATGTATACAAAATATTCAAAAAAGTAATGAGGTCTCAAATGTTGGTCAAAAATGCTTCCCACAGTAGCCATAGACTATTTAGTAAAAGCTCAGTCCCAGGAAGGAGAAATCTCTGTTTAAATTGTCAATACTGTCCATGTTATTCCCAAAACAATATAGGCTCTTATTGCCCTTGGTTGCCTCTTTAGGTTGAAATTAAAAACCTGTTGCTAAAGATGGCTTATACTTTAGATAGAGGATTAAGAAGACCTTTATGGCAAAATATATCTAAAGCTGCCCTGGTGGCCCTCATGACATGGGGTAGCTAAAGCTTTCTAATTGGACTAGAGTCCCACTCCTCAATGGGATGGAAATCATGTCAGGCACTCAAAACCTAGCCAACTAACTCAGGGCCGGCAATATATCTGATCTTTGAAAAGAAACTTTTATTGATACATTATAAGACCAGCGTAATTTCCAACTTTATTTTAAATATGTATGTTTAATACCCACAAACAACTGGGTCTCTCATTCCCCATCAAGACTCTTCACAGCAAATAGAGACAACCAATATCCCCCACAATTGGGCATAAAATAGGAATCATTAATATGGGAAGCGTAACTCAATAGTTATATCTATAACACAACACCTATATGTAAAGCTCAGGTAGCATTACAGAAAAGTGGTTGAAAAGATTGTGAGAGGCAGAGATTTTGGAAGTCTATTGTGAGGCTGTGTCTCTGAGAAATGGCATGGAAGTTACATCCACTCTTACTCAAAAAAATGACTACATAAACAAGACCTACATAATGACAGCAGCAGTAGACATGTAACTGTGGAAGGGAGGACTCATAAGTGCCCCTTAGCCAAAGAATTATAAGCAGCAAGACTTCTGAGAGAGCGAGCATTCATTTCTCCCTGGTGAGATCCCTAATTATTTATGTAATACACCGTGATCAGCCCCGAAATTATACATACCCAAACAACACTAAATGAAACCAGCAGATTGAATTTATATCCTTATGCATATATGCATATATACATGTGTGTGTCTGTGTAACATTAACAATCAAAGAAACAGAGGCTATTAGTTTGAGAAGGAGATGTAGACACTGGAAGGACTGAGGAAGGACAGGAAAAGGTGAAATAATGAAATTACATTTGTATTAAAATTTAAACACTTAACAGAACAAAAAGTTATTTCAAGTAGAGTGTCAGTTAGAGTACTTAGCTATTAACTGAACATATGTTGTACTCCCCACACCCACAAAGTTTTAGGGAACATTGCCGAAGAGAGCATATAAACATAAGTACCAATGGTTAGGGGGAAGTTAGGACTAAGTAGCATCTTCTAGGCATGGTAAGAGTACTGCCCTCATGAACAGTTAGCAGCTTTGGATACTTGCCAAAGACCTGCACAAGATCAAGTCAGTTAGCTTTCTGACAAGGAGTTCACAAATTTTCACAACTTGCTTAGTAATCACTGACAATCTATGGATTTCGTGTAGAAAAATTAGTTTCCTTTAACTATGTAGTACCTCATTGACTGGCCATGCTTTTCACACTCACTAGTATATAGTCGACACCAAATTAAACAGTGTATAATGTTTAAAAAGTCAAAGGAAGTTATGAAATCGGGATTTGGGGTAATGATTTGAGAGAAGATTCATGGGGAGTTACAGGGTAGAACTGGGGATGAATATGATGCCAATACATTGTATGCATGCATGAAATCCTCAAAGAATTAATGAGAAAATACTGTGTTAAAAACAAGAAATAAATAAAATAAATGGTAAAAATTCAGATACCAGAACCATAAGGAAACACTTAGAGACTTGTATAATAGACTTACTTGAAACTCTTTACTATATGACATAGATATAAAATATATCATCCTAGCATATGGATATTATCAGAAAATTATTTACAAGATTAACTTGAAATATTTTAGGAAACTTTCTGTGTGTGTGTCTCTTTTTTATTTATTATTTATTACAATTTGTTCACTTTGTATCCAGGTCTAGACCCCTCACTCATCTCTTCCCTGTCCCACCCACCCTCCTTTTTCTCCCCCTATGCTCCTCCCCTAGTCCACTGATAGGGGACATCCTCCTCTCCTTCAATGTGTGATCCTAGCCTATCAGGTCTCATCAGGACTGGCTGCATTATCTTCCTCTGTGGCTTAGCTAGGCTGCACTCTGCTTGGGGAGGTGATCAAAGAGCCTACCACTGAGTTCATATCATGGACAGCGCCTGCTCCCCTTACTGGGAACTCACTTGGACACTGAGCTGTCATGAGTAAAATCTGAGCAGGGTTTCTAGGTCCTCTCCATACATGATCCTTGGTTGAAGGGGTCTCTCTGCAAAGACCCCTGGACCAGCTCTGTTGTTCTCCTTGTGGAGCTCCTGGAGAGATGGCTCAGCCATTAAAAGCTAGGCTCACAACCGTAAATATAAGAGATTTACTATAAATTGTAAAAGTATATTACATAAAGTTTCCACTGTATTTTAGGTCTCCTTTCAGCATGTGTTTTCTTATTGATTAAAATGAAAATAAAGATGGAGTTAATTAACAAATGATAATATATTTGAGTTCCAGTGTAAACTTTAGTCAAATATCCTTGGGAATTATAGTTAGTAAAGAATAATGAGTTGTAATTATATGTAAAGTTAGCTTCAGACCTCCTTAGTTAGTTCATTTTTATAATAACAACCAGAAAATTTGGTGTATATGTAACACTAGTTAAATATCTGTATTGGTTACATTTTCTATTAAGAATTGTGGGTAAAATATGCTACTGATAATGCAAACATTATTATTATTGTACCTCTACAATGTCATAATTATCTGTTACTTTAGCATATTCCATTTCACCGTCATAAGAACCACCATAGAACCATAAGTAGGTATAAAGGAAAAGCTGCTTTTAAAAACCATCTTACCCAATACAAGAAAACTTTTTTAGAGTGGTTTCATTATTTGGCTAGTTTCTTCATGTCATTGATAATTAACCAGATGTTTGCCAGGACTTTCTATCTCAGATCTCAGCTTTCCCTCTCAGAAGATAAGACTTACATGCTGGAGAGGTTGTGTCAAATGAAAGGGGAGGAGGTCCTCCCCTATCAGTGGACTTGGAAAGGGGCAGGGAGGAGACCAGGGAGGGAGTGTGGGGTTGGGGAGGGAATGAGGGAGCGGGATACAGCTGGGACACAGAGTTAACAAAATGTAACTAAAAAGAAAAATAAAATTAAAAATAAAATAAAATAAAATAAAATGTTCTTTAATATAAAAAAAAGAAGATCAGACTTATAAGATAGTCATTTATCATTGCATCCAGTTTCACAACTGGAAAGGTTAGTCCTGCTTAACAAACTTAATTGTTGCAACATAGAATGCCAGGTACAGGTTGTAGCCAAAGTGATTCTGTGAAAGTTAAGGTTTTGTCACAAGACCTTGACATCACATTCATCTATTGACTCATCCTTGGGGGAAATCCAATAACTATATTTCATTTGCTCCAACATGCTTGTGTTTTTGGTGGGAAGCTGAGGAATCATGCCAACATTCAGCTCTGTTTATTATTTCTGGAATGAATACAATTTACAGACAGAGCCTTCAACCATTTTCATTTCTTCAAATGACTGAAACCACACCCAGTCTTGACTGCAATCTTGTGAGAGATTTAAGTTAAAGCTGTGCATCTGGCCCATGCCAGGATTCTTCAGTCATGAAAATATCATCAGTTAGTGTTGTGTGCTTTAATCTACTGAGCTCTGGATAATTTTTGTTATGTTAGATAATTCAGCTTCCAATCAACTTGACAGATTCATACTAGAAAATACAATACATAACTGTATATTGTCATATTTCCCTCTTTATAAAGTTAAGTAAACTATCACTTTGTCGATCCTACAAAACATATTTATGCTACATGATGAATAATATTTTTAATGAGAGGTAATTTTTCCTAATCCTTTATTTTCCTTCAGAAATATATCCGTGAGTTTCTGATTTGTAATTGGAGGGGCATAGGAGGAAAAGAGGGAGTGAGGGTGGGATTGGGAGGAGACGAGGGAGGGGGCCACAGCCAGGATACAAAGTGAATAAATTGAAATAAATGATATTAATAAAAAGGAAAAAAATCAGTAGTCTATCTTGAGCAAGAAAATATGAATTCTATTCATATAATAAGTTAGAAAGTAATGTACTGTGTAGTAAATTATTCTGATTGAGATGAAAGCTTGGGAATTCACGACTTGGCACATATTTTAGTAGAAACTCAGGACCCAAATTAATGTAGTTTGGGCAGCTTTCACAGAAAACTTAAATACTAGTAGATGTTAGGAACTGTTATCGTCCACACTGTAATTTCAAAATGGTACCTATTCTTTCATGTAAATATGTTAAGTTGAAAATAGAAAGCAAGTGTTGCCAATTCTAGAAGTAAATATCACATGACGCTATAGTACTCCAACCATAAACTGTTAAACTCAAAGCTACAATGGTAATGTAATTTTATCCTGCTTGCAAGTTCACAAATTAGCCAGACATAGAAAAACAAGCTACATATTTCTGTGAAGAGTGCCTTCTGTGGACTGTCATGACAGAGGCTGCTGTATGGAATACATATTGTAATACTTTAATACAATACAAATGACCCCTTGTGCAAGGGGAAGAACAGTTACTCTCTTGTTTTAGTTGTCTGCACACACACACACACACGCAACACAGTAAGAGCCCACTGTTAGCGTCATAGCACTAGAGTATGTCCCAGGAGAGAAACTTCACAGAGAGAAAACTCTCATTTCATTTGGACCTGCATATGACATGTCCCTCTAAGGAGAGATAAGAATGTTGCACTAATTGAGGGCTGAAGGAAAATATCTCCAGAAACAAACAAAATATTTTCTCATATCTATCACAGAGGGATGTAATCTAATATAGTATTTTTTAAAGGGTAAACATTTTGTCCTGGAATATCCCCATACACAGAAAATGGCAGCAAATGTTTTTGTTGAGAACTCTCAGAGTCTGCAGGAATTTGGGAAATCTGTAGGAAGATGTTCCACTACATGGAGACAACTCAGAGAATCAATAGAAGATACTGCCAGACTGGATACCTAGTTTCTAACTTTTTATCAAAATTGGAAAATGCTCCAAACACAGAAAGTTAAATGCTAGAGGGATTCATAATGACTGCTGAAGCTGAACTCTAAAACTGGCTCCACAAACAGAAATTAACTTTCATTTCTTTAGTCTACTAGTTTCTGCTGAGTCCAATATCAAGATATTAAAAACACAGTAATACTAGACACATGATCATCATGTACATTCAAATAATGACACCATCATTCCTAATAGCAGTAGCGGGAATGTTCACAATGTGCATTATTTAACACTGAAAGAATTTTTTCTAATGATTCCATTTTAAAGATGATGAATCTGTTCTTGAAGCATCCTATGGAAAATCCACTTTTAGCTTTCTAGGCCAGAGCTGGAATAGCTGCCTTGTTCTCAAATGGCCAGTAGAGTAATAAGACATACTCAGAACAGAATTGTTATTAATGAATTAAGGCAAATTTGGAAATGAGCAGCAGAGGGCGCAAGGAGAATGGGTTCAGGCCCAGGTTAGGAGGCAGTAACATCTTGCAACACCAGGCATGAAAGGCTGAGAAGAACATTTGAGGAGCCAATGAAAGTATTCTAGGCAAGAAATAAAATAAAATAATAAAATAAAATAAAAGCATAATAAAAACAGTGAGCAGTTATAGAGATATAGAAACAAAGAAAATTCAGTGTGAATAGGCTATTGAAGTCAATAGCCTATTTACCAGAAACAAAAGCAAAATGGCCAGATCAGATGAAAATTACTACATGGAAAGAATAATAATATTTAGAATTTTCAGGAGATTTATATTTTCATATTCTAAGGTAGAACAACTGCAAGGTAGTTGATTTTTTTCATTTGCTATAATGCTGAAAAACATTATGTTCAAAATTTTAACATCTTTCTTAAAATATATTTATGTTTATTATATAGCAAGTTAGCATTTTTAATTAATTAATTTTTATTCCCTTTACATCTTGATCATAGCTCCCTCCTCCTCTCTTCCTAATCCCATCCTCACTCCCTCTTCCCCCATTCCCTTTCTCCTATTCCTCTTATTCCTGTTGTTGTTGGAGCCCCCACCACCACCAACAACCTGCACCAGCTCATCAAGCTGCATGAGAACTGAGCAAATCCTGTCCTCTTCCACTGTGGTCTCACAAGGCAGACTGCCAGTGGGACGTGATCAAAAAGTAGGCAGCAGAGTCCATGTCAGAGAAGTGACAGGAGCTCTCCCTATTAGAACCTCTTATTAGAAGTCCAAACTGCCCATTGATTACATCTGTGTAGGAGGCCTAGGTTCAGTCCCCATGGTCTTTGGTTGTGTTTCAGTCTCCACAAATGCTTCTAGGCCCTGGTTATTTGACTCTGTTGGTCTTCTTGTGGAGTTCTTGTCACCTCAAGGTCCTTCTATGCTTCCCTTAATTGGTAATATTTCTTCTTCTCACTGCATGTTATTTTAAAAGACACAGAATTTTAGGTATTATCAATGATAATAATACACAACATCATAGGAATATATATTATATATAATTTATATTAATATAATATATAATTATATTATATTATATATTAATATATTATATTAATATATTATATTATATATTATTTATATTATATTATATTATATTATTATATGATAATATACATTATATTATATATTATATATAATATATATATTTATATATATATAATATATAATACATTATATTATATATTATATATATTATATATTATATAATATATATTATATATTCCTATGATATATATATACATACATATATATATATGTATGTATATATATATCATATATATATATGAAAAGGAGCTCTAAAAGAAGGCCAACAGAGCCTCCAAATCTGGGCCCAGGGTGGGGCTGTAGAGACTGGTGCACCAACCTAGACCCCCTACTCAGATGTAGCCCACAGACATCTCAGTCTCCATGTGAAGTTCCTAGTAAGGGGAGCAGGGCTTTCTTTGACATGAATTCTGTTACCTGCTCTTTGATCACCTCCCTTAGCAGGTAGCCTTGAGAGACCACAGAGGAAGAGGATGGAGGTAAGCTGGCGTCAGTTGGTAAGGGAGTGGTCTCCTACTTTCTGTGGACACTGGGGAGGAGAGGGATGGAAAGTGGAACCTGAATGAGTCTAGGGAGGGGCTGTAATCAGGATTTAAAATCAAAAATTAAAAAAAATTAAAAACAAAATACTTAGTTCTGAAAGAAATCTGAAGGCTGTTGTTAGAAACATCCTTCTTTTTTCCACTCTTTTGTGAGGATTGGGAAACAATTTTACAGAACTTGGAATGTTGAAGGGAAGAAATGATGTGAATATCTAAGTTAATTCAAAGGAGTCAAGTGCATTTTTATTTCACAAAGTTCTGCTCAGCAGGTGCCTTTAGTGCTGACTCATTAGCTTAGCCCGAAGAAGCAGTATCCTGATTTTAATATCTTTGGCTAAAAGGAAGTACATGAATCTATTCTCCCAGTTTATTTCACACTTGCATCCTGGCCTACTCATCAGTATTATATGGAAGTTAAGTGTTCAACAGACAAAGGCCAAGAAGGAATAACAACACACATTACAACTGGATCATTTGATCCAATGGGAGGAAAATTAAAGAGCAGTGCCCACTTAGGAAATGTCAAAAAACCACTCTCATAACTTTCAACACCTCATTCTGTTTTATTTCACATCAGTGATAGTGTTGTAGACTGCTAGAGAGACAGGAAGACATTATAATAAAATCGTTACAACTACAAATTAGGGAAAATGGTTTTCCCATTTGAAATGGATATCAGACACCAGTAACAAGTTCTAGATTATGAGATATATTTTGCAAAGCAAAAATAAACAGTATTTTTTATTTTATAGTTTCATTCTTTTAATGAGTTCATAAATGCTATTTCCACTGTCACAATTAAGTCTCTTTTTATGACTCTACCTCAAAAATAAAACTTGTAAACTTGCGTGTGCAGTGAAAATGGGGCCTATGTTTGTTTGCAGATAACAGAAGTAATTTCTTTCCTGATAATACCTCTCAGTTTCCCATAGAAAGATAATATTTATTTATACTTAGCATTTATTCTATATTGACTCTGAATATGATTTATCTAGAAGTAAGTATACATGTATTTGTACAGCAAGATCCAGCTCGTTACAGTAGATTCATGGTAAATTAATAGCTGCATTCAAAAAAATCTACTGAGAAAAAGATAATATAGGATTTTTAAAAATCTTAAAATCTTACTCACCATATTCTTTCTTTGAGAAGTTCCATGCGATTATCTGTTCCTTTGTTATTGACATATACGTTCTGAATGTACATTGTTCCATTTGAAATTATTTGTAGATTGCTGTTGGTGAAGCACTTCTTAATCTTTATGTGAATGTTATGTGAACATACGTTAATTTTTCTATCTTCACAACTCTGAAATTACATGGAAGACAAGTACTTAATCGACTCTGCACCAGTAAAGCTAGAACAAGTGTTCAATTGGAGTTTTCTGGAAATGACAACTCTTCCTTCAAACCCCACTGACCATCTCACATAGACCATACAATATAATATTTCTGCAATAAGTGTTGACCATTAAATCAGGTGACTAAGTTATAAGTATAGATAACATCTATGAATTTCAAAACTATACTCACTAATAAATAGATGCATTTAATTGATGGCTGAAATGAATATATAAATATACATGTGGGGTTAGTACCATTCTAACAGTTTCTCTGAAGATTAGGTCAGAAGAGTCATATACCAATAAATAGAAAAAATACTGAAAAATACAAAATGTGAGACAGTCTAAATGTCTTTAATCTGAGATATGCATTAAATCTAAATAATAATACTAAACAATATAATCATATTCAATTGAACCAGAGAATGTTTCAAATTTGTAGAGGAGTATAAATTATAGTAAAGTTCATGGGCCACATATTTAAATACATGTTCAAACTTTATAGCTTAACAATTTATGAAATTTTATAGCTTAACATTTGTGAAAATAACTATATCAAACTATGTATTTTATGAATTAAGTATGTAGCTGATCTTATAGTTTAGACCTGTTGTGTCAAGAAAGAAGTATTATCCAAAAGCAATATAAATGAAATAGAAAAAGTATATTCCTATAATAAATAATATTTTATAATAACCTTGTATATAAAGCTATTTATATTATTTGCAGATAATACAAGATTTTTAATTAAATTAAGTTTGTGGCTTTTGTTATCAAGTCAATTAACTTCAGGAATTAGATGTTCAGGAATTAGATGTATTGGAGAACGTTCTAGTTAATTTTTTTTTTTCAGGGCAGTCATTTATTCACAAACATTGTAAACAGTACAAGATACTCCAGAGGTTTAAGGGATAATATGAGAAAAATACCAATAGTTCATGACACTAAATTCAACTGTCCCTGATGCGAGGTGGCTTAAAAAGCAAATCTAGAAACAGAATTCTAGTGCTAGGCCTCTAGCTAACTCGTCCTCCTATTGGTGTTCATTCCATTTTATTCTTTCAAGCCAGAGAAGTGACTTTAGAAACCTAACCATGAGCAGCTTTGCAATGGACGCAAGCCTGTGAAATCCAGTCCGATCTTCACAAGGAACTGGCTTTTGTCCAGCTTCCCTCTCTCCTTAAGATAGGGGAACAGGTGTCTTCTGCGTCTCCAAGTGACCTTTACCCCATACTTCTCCTTCGGGGTGTCCTTGACCAGCACAGGCCCCGGCTCTGGGCTGTTGGGAGTTCTAGGGCCAAGGATGCAGCTTGGAAGACTGTTTTCCTTCTGGTCTGGGGAAATGGGATCTTCTCTCACAGATGACCCCGGGGTCTGGATATCAAGGGCCACCCTCCCAGCCATGGTCGCCACTCCTCCGGACGCCGAGCGTTCGGGGCCGGAACCCGGAGACAAGCCCTCTAGTTAATATTTTTTAATGAAAGAAATGTGTTAGATATAGCATATAAAATTAGTCATTAATTTTTAAAGCATGCATTTTTTAAATTAAATTTTTATTTTTATATTAATTACAGTTTATTTACTTTGTATCCCAGCTGTCGCCCATCCCTCATTCCCTCCCAATCTCACCCTCCCTCCCTTATCTCCTCCCTGCCCCTCTCTAAGACCACTGTTAGGGGAGGTCCTCCTCCCCTTCCATCTGACCCTGCTTATCAGGTCTCACCAGGACTGGCTGCAATGTCCTACTCTGTGGCCTGGCAAGGCTGCTCTTCCCTCGGGGGGTGGGGAGGGGAGAAGGGCAAAGAGCCAGCCACTGAGTTCATGTCAGAGACAGTCCCTGCTCCCCTTACTAGGGTATCCACTTGGTTACTGCCATGGGCTATGTCTAAGCAGGGGTTCTAGGTTATCTCCATGTATGGTCCTTGGCTAAAGAAATTTGACATTCCAGTAGACAAGTGTTTATTTATAGGTGAGTTTATTAGTAGTTACTAATCAGAAAGAACCCCATGATTATAGACTGAATTACAGAAAGATAACAATTATCTTTAAAGACTAGGAAACAAGTGCTAGCTTCATAGGTGGTTTATTCCGTCTTCCCTTAGTTTCCCTTCTTTCAATCATTTCTGTGATAAATACCTCCATTTGGTTTTAGTTATACTAAACAAAAAGAAAGGACACATGGAAAGATATGGCATTCACCTTTAATGCCAGCACTTGGGAGACAGAGACAAGTAGATCTCTGTAAGTTCAAGGCCAGCCTGGTCTACAAAATGAGTTCTAGGACTGTTACACAGACAAACCATGTCTTGAAAAACTGAAAAAGACAAAAGAAAGAAAAGTAAAAGAGCATTAAAAAAAAGAAGAAAAGAAAAAAATATATTTTTTAAAAAGATGTATCAAATGCGGAGATAAAGCAATAATTTGAAAAGCAAAGAAAACAACCCAAATAAAACTTTTTTGATGACTTAGAGGTAGGTCAACTCCAGTGGAAAACTGCACCAATAGAAACCCTAACTAAGATCCATGGTGTACTAGGACCAGCAAAAAAGATAAATGACGTATGTTTTTTGGGGGAAAAGTAAGAGGTATAAACTTCACCTTCATATTTTTTAATTGTTAAATCTTGAAGCTTTTATGATACAAGCCTAAGTGTTTGGCTTGTTCATACTCTATCATCACTGTATGCATTCCATACTCCTAATCTGAATGCTTTAACATTTTCTAGCTGTCATTTTAAGTACATTGGATGCTCAGTCATCTGTACTTATGCTTACAAATGCATTGTCATGTGCTCTTGACACCATACACATCTTTCTTCAGCGTTTGCTCTATGGACAGTAGCACCTCAGGTTGTTAATGCATTTGAAATATTGTTTTTAAAACATTTTCATGCATTCCTTTTATTTTATGTTGGGGGCAGGGTTTACTGGAATGTGAGTGTGGGCAAAGAATTGAATGTGGACATCAGTGGACGACTTGCATGGGTAAGATCTCTTTTTCTACTTTGTGTGTCTCAGAGATCAAACTCAGGTCCTCAAGCTTGATGCAAATGCTTTTATGTGTTGATATAAACTGCTGGCCCTTGAAGTATTTTAAGACAAAGAGAGATAGTTTACAAGTTGTAAATACTTACTTGATGAGTAAAATAAAGCTCTCACAGTTTGTAATGTTTAGGATCTAACTCTCTAAACTCTGATAAATTACTGGATCTCTGAACTCACAAGTCTATCATTTTAAATGATAAGAAATCAATGATATGATATTTCATAAAAGGCAAAACTGTCCAAACAGTTAAGATCTGTAGTTACCAAGTCTTTAGTAGGAAAGGAAGAAGGATGAAAAGTGATAGTAAAGTGGAATTTGGGGGTTTGAAGCTGATGATATTTATATGCAGCCTGCAGCCTGCAGATCCAAAAATGCAACTTCAGCTATCTTTTCAGCAACATGCCTGCCTGTGTGAGTCCATGCTTCATTCCATGAAGATAATGGGTTAAACTTCTGAACCGGTGGTAATCCAGTCCCAATTAAAAGTTTTCCTTTATAGTAATTTCAATGGTCATGA
Source organism: Psammomys obesus (assembly GCF_907164565.1). Classification (NCBI taxonomy): domain Eukaryota; kingdom Metazoa; phylum Chordata; class Mammalia; order Rodentia; family Muridae; genus Psammomys; species Psammomys obesus. The sequence continues at coordinate 9,828,222 of NW_026594083.1, read as the reverse complement.
TGTTTCCTCACACCAATAGAAACCCTAACTAAGATCCATGGCGTACTTTCTGAAATAGGAAACTGAAAGTGCTTGCAGAGAATTAGTGGGCAATAAATATTGCCGAGAGCTACAATGCTGCACTGTTCATACTCTTCCAGCTCCTCGTCAGCCAGAGTGCAGGCATCTCATAGACAGCACAGATCTTTATTTTCAGGACTTAGAGTTTGGATGCCATGGTGTTCTATGGTGATTTATGATGGTTGATATAGAAGTAGCAAAAGGCAACACCTAGAATCATTCCTGGTCTGGCACTATTCCTTCCTGATCTTGCTGTGTCATTGCAGCCCAGATTTTCTGGTTATAGATGGAGTTAGTGATCAACAAAAGGCCAATGAATCCTTTTGTTTCTGGAGTTTTACTATTTACAGAAGGAGAGTGAGTAAGTAGCACATGAAGATTACTCTTCACAAAGAGCTTCATCAAGGTTCAGGTAGCTTCCGGTGAGCACTCATGGAATCTGGGTGTGTAAAACTGGACACAGAGGGTTTTTTTTTGTTTTGTTTTGTTTTGTTTTGTTTTGTTTTGTTTTTAATTCTAGAATCTACACTTAGTAGATAGCATTGATATCAGCATAAAATCCTAAAGGAAGAACCACAGATGCAGGCAGTTTTAGTCCTAAATATTCTGTCATCAGATGAAATGAGTTAATACTGCAGATGGGTCCAAGGCCTGCCTCAGATGGATAGGGTAAGGAGTTCAAGGTGAACCGAAACTACCCCAAAAGATTCTAGAGTCAAATATGATTAAATCGTGCTTTAAAAATGATGTAGGAGCTTTATAATTAAAATTATATAAAAGAATAAACTAATGATTACATGTAAAAGCAGATAATTTACCCAGGAATGTATAACCCTAGTATTAAAATAAATAATCTACTACTATGACTCACTCTTCACTTATAAGCAAGTAGATAACTAAATAATATCTAGATATTACTAGGAAGATAAAATGTCATAAGAAAATATTGTGGATCACATTTTAGCTGGATGAAATGCTCCCAGAGCGCTAAATATTTAAATTTTTTTTACATAAAACAAAATGTAAAGTAATTCTGTCGGTTCAACTCAGATTCTCTAAAATAAATGTAAGTCCAGTTAAGAAAAATATTAGTGAGGCCAAAGATTTTAATGAAACAAGGTGAATTTTCCAATAGAGAAAGAGAAATAAAACATCTTTGTCTACTTAAGCGCATCAGCAGAGAATCAGAGTTAGAGCAGGGTTAGCTATCATACACCTTGAGAAGTGATTATTGGAAACATCGTTGTTGCTCTGAAGAACATATGTGTGTCATCTTTGTAATGGAAATTTAATATATTAAAGATAGAAAAGAAAGAACAGTCTGTACCCTCCGAAATCAAACTATTTGTTTGTTGGATATTTAAAAATTTGAAACATGGTAGTAAGGTTAATATCACAGGTATTTTTTTTCCTTTAAATATCTCAATCTGGTTGCTTATTGTATTCTCTATACAGACATTTCCCAATTGTAAATATAGAAACAAGGTAATAATTTCAAATTACTTTGTATTTGGTGATGCTGACCTACAAAAATCTAGAACTTGAATCATGTATATGGTACACACAATGAGGTGCAGAAAACTCATTTTCTTGTGGAACCAAATAAAAATCAAATTATGAAAGGATACTGCTTTGCTTACTTTTTCTTATCTATTACTTAGCTTTACACAATGCAGTTCTCCAGTATAAAGATATCTCTGTTGGTGAACATTTAGACTACACAAAGCAACAGAATCACAGGGAATTTCATGGTGGCTTTATATCCAGAAAGTACTGCTGTCAGACACTCTAGCTGGGAAGCAGCTTCTAGTTTTTGGAATCACAGATTCAAATTTTGCTATTAATAAATCCTAATGGAAATAAATATGTGGAGTAGTAAGTGAAGACTCCAGAAAGCTTTGGTTATGCATTAAATCCTACCATATTACATCAAGATATTATTCTAATTAAAATAATTAGGACTTGATATTTTATTTTGCTTGATTGCCTTGTGTTCCATTGTTTACAGAACTAAAAAAAAACAACTTCTAATTAAAATCTGAGTTCCTGTTTAATAAATAAAATAATGACACACATCATTGGCCTCTGCTTTTTGCAAAACTGAGTGCTAAGTAAACAGTGTGTAAGACATCAGTCACATTCATGTAAGAATAATTTCCTGCCTCTAAGTCATTTAAATGCAGTTCTCTCTCTCTCGTGGATGCTGTTTTCGTAAATGTATTACTGGACATTGCGTCACTTCAGTGCTCCAGCATTATTACAGAAAGAGATTCTTGTATGCTCTACCTTTAAAGACTCCTGCAGGAAGAGGTAGGACTTGTGACATCTTTGTGTATTGAATGAATAATTCATGTGGGTTAATATAAAAGAAACATAATCGTTCGGATAGTGAGAGAGCCAACAGGTAAAGCACTCAACATCAAGTCTAGTGACTTAATTTCCCTAAATCTGTGTCTCACATGTTGGAAGGGAAAAAAAGAACCTAAGTTTTCAAAGTTGTTCCAAGATGTCTGGCACAATCTTCTCCATCAATAGATGAAACTAAGAATATAAAAGTTTTGAAGCTTTGGTTACGGGTCTCAGCATCTGCTTTGATATACTATTAGCTAAAGCCTTTCAGGTACTTTCTGTGGTAGGCTACTGTCCTGTTACTTGTTTTCTCCTGTTTCCAATGTCCATCCCCTTTGCCTTTCTAGATGAGGACTGATCATCTTACCCCTGGACCTCTTTCTTGTTTATCTTCTTTAAGTGTACATATTTTAGTATTTTTATCCTATCTTATATAGACCTTATATATAGGTCTATATAAGTGAGGATATACCATGTGTGTCTTTCTGCTTTGGGGACACCTCACTCAGGATGATTTTTTCTAGATCCCACCATTTACCTGCAAAATTCATGATTTCCTTGTTTTTAATTGCTGAGTAGCATTCCATTGTGTAAAAGTACCACAATTTCTGTATCCATTCCTCCATTGATGGACATCTGGGTTGTTTCCAGGTTCTGGCTATTACTAATAAAGCAGCTACAAACATGGTTGAGCAAATGTCCTTGTTGTGTACTTGAACTTCTTTTGGATATATACCTAGGAGTGGTATAGCTGGATCTTGAGGTAGCACAATTCCTAATTGTCTGAGAAAGCGCCAGACTGATTTCCACAGTGGTTGTACCAGTTGACATTCCCACCAGCAATGGGGGAGGGTTCCCCTTTCTCCACAGCCTCTCCAGCATGTGTTGTCTCTTGAGTTTTTTATCTTAGCCATTCTGGTGGGTGTAAGGGTGAAATCTCAGTGCTGTTTGGATTTGCACTTCTCTGATGACTAGGGATGGTAAATATCTCCTTATGTGTTTCTCTGCCATTCTATATTCTTCTGCATAGAATTCTCTGTTTAGCTCTATACACCATTTTTTAATTAGGTTACTTGAATTATTGCCTTTTAATTTCTTTACTTCTTTATATATTCCAGATATCAGGCCTCTGTCAGATCTTGGGTTGGTGAAGATCCTTTCCCAATCTGTAGACTGTCATTTTGTTCTAAGGACAGTGCATTTTGCTTTACAGAAGGTTTTCAGTTTCATGAGGTCCCATTTATTGATTGTTGATCGTAGGGCCTGTGCTAATGGTGTTCTGTTCAGGAAGTTGTCTCCTGTGCCAATGAGTTCTAGGGTCTTCCCCACTTTTTCTTCTAACCAATTTAGAGTATCTGGTTTTATATTGAGGTCTTTGATCCACTTGGACTTTAGTTTTGTGCAGGGTGATAAGTACGGATCTATTTTTATTTTTTTGCATGTAGGCATCCAGTTGGACCAGCACCATTTGTTGAAGATGCTGTCTTTTTTCCATTGAATGGTTTTGGCTTCTTTGTAAAAAAATCAAATATTCATAGGTATGTGGGTTTATTTCTGGGTCTTTTATTCAGTTCCATTGATCCACCTTTCTGTTTCTATGCCAGCTCCAAGCAGTTTTTATTATTACAGTGTATCAAAGCAGATGCTGAGACCCATAACCAAACCTTCGGCAGAGTGTAGGGAACCATATGAAGGAAGGAGGAATTAGTATATCCTAGAGGGGACAGGGAGCCCCACAAGGTCCAAATATATCTGAGCACAGGGGGCTTCTATGAGACTATTTATCCAACCAAGGATCATACATGGATATAACCTACAACCGCTGCTCAGACATAGCCCATGGTTCCCTAGCAAGGGGGACAGGAATTGTTTCTGACATGAACTCATGAGCTTCCCCTCCCTACTGAGAGAGGAGCAGCCTTGCTAGGCCACAGATAAAGGCATTAAAACCATCTCAAAGATACCTGATAACCTAGGGCGAGATGGAAGGAGAGGAGGATATCCCCTCTCAGTGGACTTGGAAGGGGGCAGGGAGGAGATGAGGGAGGGAGGGAGGGAGGGGGGGGGGGGGGGGGGGAGGATGGGGAGGGAGGGGAGGATTGGGAGGGAAAGAGGGAGTAAGCTACAGCTGGCATAGGAGTGAATTATAAAATTATTTTAAAATAAAAATATTAAAAAAAGAATATTAAAATTCCAACAAAAATATAAGAATATAATGTGTTTAAGTAAGATTATCAGCATTGATTATGTTTTAAGTTACTGATAGCTTTTGTGAAAGGAAAGTGCTATCAGAATTTTTATAACTTTGCATAATCATATACTATTTATAATGCTATACATATGATATGCATTTATCATATGTCATATGTATATACTTATTCGGGTATATACTTATATAATTTTAATATATTCATAAAGCTAGACTTACTGAGTTATTGGGATGAAGGGCTTTAAGGAGAGGAAGACAGATTTAATTGGGTTAGGCATCATCTTAGCATGTTTTCTGTCTATACGTAAACCCATATAAAATATAACACATGGGATATTCTGCTATCTTTAACATGAGGCATTCACTAGCCTATGTATTCTATTCTCATTAAGAGAGAAAATATGTAAATGTGTCAAACTTCCAGAAGTATGAACAGAGTTGTATAAAATAAAATTATGAAGACAAAACATGGTTATTCTTCATAGGTTTACATTTGGGATGATGTAAAAACTTCACACATAATTTATAAATCAAGAATATCCACTGTTAAAGTCAAAAAAGGTAAAAGAAACAAGATGGAGGAAATAGAGAAGAGGAGTGGAGAGCAGTGGAAGAAAGGAAAGTTGAAAAAGGAAAGGGAAGGGCAGAGAGTAGAGAAGAGGAAAGAAAACTTGATTCATCAATAGCAGAAAAGTAAGTTTACATGCAGTAACAGATATAATCACTGACAGTATGTAGAATGTATGAGCAAAAGTTTATTTCTAATTGTATAATAGACTTGTTTGCTTGCTTGCTTTTTATTTCTTTCTTAGAGAGAGTGCAGTATAAGTTTGTAAAATATATTTGATGCTGAAAACAAAACAACATAAAGTTTACATTTATTTCAAATGTCAATTCTAACTATAAAAGTTCATGAATATGTATAGTCTTGTTTCTATTTAATTTTTGGTGCGTGATGTTTTTATTTACAACAATTTTATTTGTGAAGTTTAGAGAAACAATTTAAAAGAATAAATGGCAGGGGAAATGTCATTTATCAACACTGGAAAGTGAACTGTTTTAAAAGACCACATTTTCTTTTCTGAACCACTTTAAAAATAAGATGAGCCTTACTGTGTGCCAGGCTATTGTTCCCTTTCTCTAGGCATTCCTTACACTTTTAAAGAAAGGAATCAACCAATATATCGCACCCCACTTTTGCATTCAATGTGAAGAGTGTGTGAACTTGTAGCTTCTGTATAATTATTTTAATGCACTGATATTGTTTTGAGGACATCATTTTAAGAGACCTCATTGGAACATTAACTTTTTCAGAGTCCTATATTAATTACCAGAAAATTCAAACCAAAGTATCTTTTAAATACAAACTATTTTCTGGACAAAAAAAAAAAAAAATAAGGTAGAGTGTACTTAGAAATTACTTTTTCTTTTTTCTAGCAACAAAAATTATAAACTGTGACTGATAGTCCCTTAGTAACTCTAAGTTATAAAGAAACATTTGACCTCACTATTGAATCTGACTGAGCTCTGTTAATTTAGAATAGTATATTTTATCTACTGTTGTTTTAAAACTAATAAAAATTATTTTTATGTCAGTATGCGAAGTCACAAATATATGTATACACATTGTGTAAACTTTGCTAATTAAAACTGATTCCATTTGGTATAATGCAATCATCAAAAAGACAGAACAAAGAAATGCATGAACTAATAGATAGAATTTCTATTTGTATGAGAGCTCTCTAGCTGAAACATAGGTCCTAGTAGGTGAGATAGCTTGTGAACTATTTTACTTTCCTTTGGTATATATCTATATATAAGCCTTTGTGTCTGTGAATATAAGTGTAGGTGCCTAGGGAGGCCAGAGACATCGGATTTCCCTGAAATTGGAGTGCTGTAATCCAAATTCAGGTCCTCTACAAGAACAGTAGAGTGCATGCTCTTCATCATAGAACTATCTCTCCAAAGTCTATAGTCAGTATCTCAATTGAAATTATCGAGCATGTTTAGCACATGCACTAAATATCCAGAGTGAACAATATGATTTGCAAAGTAGGAGCTATTTGAAAGGAACAGAATGCACTGATACCATTCCTACACACACAAAAGCTGTAGAATAGTCCACAGAGAATATAAAATAAAACCAGTAACTGAACGTATTATAAGGAACTATATTTTATAAGTAGATCAGTTTATATGCTTCTTCATTAAAGAGAGCGCAAAGTTTGAATTTTGTAAGCATATATTTTAGCGCTTGGAAAGGAATAGAATATGTTATTAAAGGATTTTTAGCATATTTATTTTACATTACTATGCATATTAAAGTGTAACCATGTAGAACAATAATCAATAGCATGGTGGCATTCATATTTTTAATTCATGCTAGGCTGCCTGTAAATGGTTTATATTTAATATTGCACAGAAGTTAATAATGGATGATATGCATAAATATGCTCATCTGAGAATTATATTTAGCTAGAGCTTGAGTTTCAACATAATCAAGCAGCTTAGCTTTGAAAACTGCATGATTTCTCTAAGAGTTTTGTGCACAGTTATCTGACCAAAACTCCTTCTTACAGGGGCTGGATGGGGGATAAGAAAGAGGCAAGAGTCTAGCAAATGCCACAGTACAGTCTTCCTTTCCTTTGCACATTGAAACTTTATTGTTGCACTGCTATCTATTCATTCTTTTCTTTTTGAGACATGGTTATGTCATAGTCTGTATAGCCCCAATGGTCTCTAAGTTGTGGCTGCCCTACTAATTTTAGCACTCCAAATGTTTTGATTACAAGTATAGGCCTAGCCTGGAGAAGTTTGTATTTAATAACTCACGAATTTCTTGTTTTGTTTTGTTTTAATAAATATATAAATATTTAAAATAAGAAGTACTCAAATTAAAACATATTAAGAAGAATGTACATTTCTGAAATCATGAGTAGAGGGGGTTCAGTTTAAAGTTTGTCAGTTATTCAGCTTTAGTAAATGACTGGCACATTGTACCTGAAAATACTGAACAGCACTTATGATGTAGGAATTCTAAAATTTCTTTCAAAGTTGATAGAAAGGTAGGAGACACATTTAAAAATAAAATAAAAAAATATTATCACAGATTTTTTTAAAATTTATTTTTAATTTATGTATTCATTTTACATTCAGATCATAGTCCCCTCCCTCCAATCCTCCTGGTTCTTCCTTCAGACTCTCTTTCCTCTATCCCCTTTCCCCTTCCCTTCAGAAAAGTGTAGTCTTCCACCACCAACCCACCTCAGCACATCAAGTCACATCAGGACTGAACTCAACCTCATCCACCGAGGTCAGGCAAGGCAGGCACCCTAGAGGGAATTGATCAAAAACAAACAACAGAGTCCATGTCATAGATAGCATCTGCTCAACTTACTAGGGAACCCAAATGAAAATCAAACTGCCTAGTTACATATGTATAGTTCCAGTCAATGTATGCTCTTTGGTTGGTTCTTCTATCTCTGTGAGCCCCCATGGGTATAGGTTATTTGACTCTGCTGGTCTTCTTGTGGCATTCTTGTCTGCTCCAGCTCCTTCTTTCTCCCCTGCCCTCAACTTCTTCCACAGGACTCCCCAAGCTCCAACTAATGCTTTGCTGTGAGTCTCAGCATCTGATTCGTTCAGCTGCTGGGTCGTGGCTCTCAAAGGACTGTTGGTAATCAATCTGTTGCTTTCTCAGAAAAGTGGAAATATTAATACCTCAAGACCCAGATATACCACTTCTGGGCATATACCCAAAAGATGTTCCACCATGCCACAAAAACATTTGTTCATTTATGTTCATAGCAGCTTTATTTGTAATATTCAGAAACTGTAAACAACCTCAAAACTTCTTAACCAAAGATTGGAATACTACTCAGAATTTTTTTCCTATTTCTTTTTTTCTTTTATTTTATTAATTACACTTTATTCACTTTGTATCCCCCCATAAGCCTCTCCTTCCTCCCCTCCTCGTTCCACCTTACCTCCCCAATCTTCATGCATTTCCCTCCTCAAGTCCACTGATAGGGGAGGTCCTCCTCTCTTTCCTTCTGATCTTAGTCTATCAGATCACATCAGGAGAGGCTGCATTCTCATCTTCTGTGGCCTGGTAAGGCTGCTTCCCCCTCAGGGAGAGGTGATCAAAGAGCAGGCCAATCAGATTATGTCAGAGGCAGGCCCTCTTCCCATTACTATGTAACCCACTTGGACACTAAAACAACTGCCTACAGATTGGGGAAGAATCTTCACCAACCCTTTATCTGACAGAGAGCTAATATCCAGTATATATAAAGAACTAAAGCAGCTGAAAAGCAGCAAACCAAGTAATCCAATTAAAAAATGGGGAACAGAGCTAAACAGAGAACTCTCTGTAGAGTAATATCAGAATATTGAATGGCAGAGAAACACTTAAAGAAATGCTCAACGTCATTAGCCATTAAAGAAATGCAAATCAAATGACCCTGAGATTTCACCCATCAGAATGGCCGAGATGAAAAACTCAAGTGACAACACATGCTGGAGAGGCTGTGGAGAAAGGGGAACCCTCCTCTACTGCTAGTGGGAATGTAAACTTGTACAACCACTCTGGAAATCAATCTGGCGCTTTCTCAGACAACTAAGAATAGTGCTTCCTCAAGATCCAGCCATACCACTCCTAGGCATATATCCAAAAGAGGCTCAAGTACACAAAAAGGACATTTGCTCAACCATGTATGTAGCAGCTTTATTTGTAATAGCCAGAATCTGGAAACATCCCAGATGTCCCTCACCTGAAGAATGGATGCAGAAATTGTGGTACATCTACATAATGGAGTATTACTCTGTAATGAAAAATAAGGAAATCATGAAATTTGCGGGTAAATGATGGGCCCTGGAAAGGATCATCCAGAAGCAGAAAGACACACATGGTATATACTCACTCATATAGACATATAACAATGGATAAACCTACTAAAATCTGTACATCTAAAGAAACTAATCAAGAGAGAGGACCCTGACTAAAAACGCTCAATTCCCATCCTGAAAGGCAAAGAGGATGGACATCAGAAGAAGAAGAAAACAGGAAACAACCTAGGAACCTGCCACAGAGGGCTTCTGAAAGGCTCTGCCCTGTAGACTATCAAAGCAGACGGTGAGACTTATGGCCAAATGTTGGACAGAGCGAAGGGAATCTTATGTAAAAAGTGAGAAATAGTAAGATCTGGAGAGGACAGGAACCCCACAAGGAGAGGAACAGAACCAGAAAATTTGAACACAGTGGTCTTCCCAGAGACTCATACTCCAACCAAGTACCAGGGATGGAGATAAGCTAGAACCACTACTCAGCTTTTAAAAATAAGAAAATCGTGCCATGTGTAGGCAAATGGATGAAACTAGAAAGGACCGTCCTTGGTAAGGTAACCCGGACCCAGAAAGACACATATGGTATGTACTCACTTATAAGCAGATATTAGACATATAATACAAGATAACCATACTATACTTCACAGACTCAATGACCACAGATTATAACACACATATATGTATATATATATATAATGTTGAGTGATATGACAGAAAAGAAAACCTATGATTTAAAGAAATCAAATTATTGACTCATTGGCATATAGAGAAGTCTTGCTTAAGTAAACTCAAATGACGTTTGGAAACCTAATATTAAAATATTTATTGATTTTTATTTAATAATGTGAATACATTTAGTCAACATCCACATAAATATACACAGAAAAATGTATATTACTATGTACATGGGAGGTATGTTCACATGTGTCCAAGTCCCTATTTTTCAGCCCTACTCTGTGTTTCAGTGTTGAATCACACTTAGTAGGAAAGTAGGAAAGGGTGGTTTTCACAATGAGGAACGTGATAAAAATTTTAATTTTCTTAGATGTTCTGAGGGCCGCTATAGCTAATTCTCCGTAGACTGAGGAGAAAAGCAATATTAACTTGTAATGTGCAGCTAATGTGTTTGCTTACTCTCCACACAGTTTTGATATTTCATTACAGATTGTGATACCTTATTTTTCTTGCTTCTCTTTCTGTACCCAATCTAGATTTAGTTCACTATATTCAGAGATGACAATGTGTTTACATTTATTATAGTGTTATCCTTTTCATGGAGACCTTGCATTTTTCATTAGCTCAGTATGAGCATTGTGTTTAATCAATGAGTGATTTATTTAGATAAGACTCTCACCTAATCCCAGTGATTTTGCTGATATTTCACTATCACTCTTTGCAGGTTAGGGAGATAACTGTATATCTCACTATTAATATCATCAGCTTGAAAGTGTTTAATTATGGATTTAAACCCAAAATATTGAATTAAATAGCCAACATTGGCTATCAATCTTTTAAAGAATTCTCTCTTTAAATTAGTTTCAACAAATTTCCAAGTGTCTATGCAATATATATACTATAATATTTGGCACAGGCTTCACCCCAAAGTTATGTTAAAGACCATGACTCTCTTTAATATTCACAAAACTAAAACAAGTTTGATTTCTTGAAAAATAGGAGCAAGAGTTCATCTGAATGCACACAGTGACCTCAAAGCTTGAGTTTGATAGGAACTCCAAGTAATTGTTTTGCTTTAGTTACAGAGACTGCACACTGTTGGGGCATTTCAATTATTCTCTCTCTCTTTCTTTTTATACTTGTATTGTTATCTCGTTAACTTCCCTCATCTCGAGCCATAGAATTTCACTATTCAGATATTTCCGTGTTATTTCCAGGACAGAGTCCACTTTTTTCCAAGTGTGTTTGTAATAACTATCGCCTGCAGTCTAGTCCCTGCTTTCTACTCTTACTAACAACACTTACCCAAAGGCCATATAAGAATGTTTTCCACAGATAAGTCCTGAGAAAAAGCCCTGAGTAACTAACATGAAAGTCTAGTGGACTGATGTCTAAACATCACCTCCTCCAAAAAACTTTCCTTACTACTCAAAGCCGTCCGATTTTCCTTTTTTTTTTTTTTTTTTCTTATACATCTCAGAAAGATTACAACATACTTGTCAGGTGACAGTCATGGAAGCTTAAGTACATTACTCCCTGTCTTATATTTCTCTAGAACTCTGGGTCCTGTTGATATATCATTATTTAAAATTGAAATCAAAATCCCCCATCAAAATTTTTTCTTCACTTTTTTTTTGGTCTCAAAATGCTGCAAAATTACCATACCGTTTTCTCATTTAGAAAAGTAAAACTGACTTCAGTCTTTTCTAGTTTATCATATACCTATTAATCAGTACATTGAAATCTGAATAAGTGCTATTATATTTAAAGCTGCTTCTACAGGTGCTGCAAAATATTAAAATTATAATATCATTTTCTTGATAATTATATGAAAACAAATGCTTAGGTCCAATGAGCTGTAGTCTAACAGTGAAGTAACAGCAGACCCACGGGAGCTTAATGACACAACCAAAAAGACACCTGCTCTTTGTTGCTCTGCCTTTCTCAGATATGCATTTTGAATACGTAATGAGTGCCTTAATTAGGTAAACACTATCAAGGAAACTTGTTTTAATAACAAACTCAATGGAAAGGAAATTTGATATAATAACAAAGAAGTTTGACATGACAATTTTTAGGGGCAAATAGAACATTCAGGAAAAGATGGTTCCCATTACAAAGACTGTTCAACCAAGATGAAAAAATCAACAGAAGAAGGCCCATTACAGTAAGAGGTGAAAAGTTACATGCGAAAGTCATATTCCTCTCAAATATGGATCATGAAGTTCAGTAGAATTCCAATTAAACTTTGTCTTAAGCCCTTCTCAATATCTTCATATTTCATGCTGAAAGTTTCTTTCGTTTTTCTCATATAATCCAAACAAAATTTATATTGAGCCCTTCCAAGTTCACACACATCATTCACCCTATAACTGGGACATAGGTGGAATCTAAAGTGGTTCCCAATTATCCAAGAATATCGATATAACATATGGCATTTAAAACCAAGGGACTATGTGACATTTAGCATCTTCATCCAAAGAGTTGAGGATTTAGCTTTATAATTAGAGAACTAGAGCATCCTAAATGCAGAGGCAGATGGAGTAGATAAAATAGAAAAATCCAAGTTCTTCCCAAGAACTTATAATTCAGAGCACCCGGCCTCACAGTTCAATTTTGATAATTTTCTGAGACAATTTATATACTCTCATATTCGCTTACACATCAGGTCTAATACCCTGTACAGGTGACATAAGAAAAAAAAATACTAACCAGGCATGGTGGTACACGCCTGTAATCCCAGCACTTATGGAGGCAAAGGCAGGCAGATCTCTGTGAGCCTGAGGCCAGCCTGGTCTACAAAATGAGTCAAGGACAGCGAAGGCTACACAGAGAAATCCAGTCATGAAAAACTGAAGTGCGAGTGTGTGCGTGTGCATCAGAGAACAACTGGCGCATCAGAGAACAACTGGCTTATAGGCAAGACACATTGCCATTCTCAAACTCTGTCTATATGCTGAAAATCTGAGATCAAGAGAGCTATACTCTGATATCTAGTTAAGTCTGTACCCATGGATGGCTCTTTTCCTTCCCCATACTATATCTTGCCATCTTAACCTTTTAACTGGGTAGAGAAGAGGATTCTGGCTGTTACTTTCTCTTCAAATAAGGATAAAAGTTTTATTGGACTAAAATCTTGCCTAACCTCAAGGAATAAAACAATGTTCCTCTTAATTTTCCTATTTTCAAATACACTAATTGCTTGGGCTACATCTTCAAGAGTGTTGAGAAGACACAGTTGGGCTTAGAACATGAGAAGATGTCATTGAATTCGTTGAGAAACTTGGTTATATCCATACGTGGTCCTTGGTCAGAAATACAGTCTCATAAAAGACCCCTGTGCCCAGATATATTAGGTCTTTGTGGAGCTCCTGTTCTCTCCAGGTCATACAATCCAATTGGAAAATGGGGTACATTGCTAAACAGATGATTCTCTGTAGAGGAATATAGAATGGCAGAGAAACACTTAAAGAAATGTTCAACGTCCTTAGCCATCAGAGAGATGCAAATCAAAATGAGCCTGAGATTTCACCTTATACCCACCAGAATGGCTAAGATCAAAAACTCAAGTGACAACAAATGCTAAAGAGGATGTGACGAAAGGGGAACCCACCTCCATTGCTGGTGGGAATATAAACTTGTACAACTACTTTGGAAATCAATCTGGTGCCTTCTCAGACAACTAGGAATAGTGCTATCTCAAGATCCAGAGATACAACTCCTAGGCATGTATTCAAAAGATGCTCAAGTACACAACAAGGACATTTGCTCAACCATGTTTGTAGCAGCTTTATTTGAAGGGTTTTGAAAGAAGCATATAGAAGAAGGCCTTTTTCCTTCTAGGACTTGAACTGAATAGAAATGTCAGCTGGGTACTTCCTCTGCCTTTATGAGCTAGCAGGCTTTCATCCCAGCATTTAGCTCTTGAGTCTTTATTGATAAAATTGACCACTTGGAACTTTGTTTAAAAGCAGCAGCTTTGTGTTACTAGGAACTGCTTATTCCAATTTTAAGATTATTAATAATCATAGGAATGAATTATAGTGGGCTGAAGTGGATAGAAATAAAAGGTATCACATCCAGTTTTTGTTTTTTTTTAATTTTATTTTTTTCTTATCAGTTACATTTTATTAACTCTATATCCCAGCTGTGTCCTGATCCCTCATTTCCTCCCAGTCCCTCCCTCCCTCCCTCATCTCCACCGTGCCCCTTGCCAAGTCTACTAATAGGGGGGACCTCCTCCCCATTCATCTGATCCTGTTTTATCAGGTATCTTCAGGACCAGCTGCAAAGCTCTCCTCTGTGGCCTAACAGGACTGCTCCTCCCTTGGGGGGTGGGAGGCCAAAGAGCCAGTCATTGAGTTCCCGTTAGAAACAGTCCTTGTTCCCCTCACATCCAGTTTTTTTACACTATTGGTAAGATCCTTTATTCTTTCTTTCTTTCTTTTTCTTTCTTTCTTTCTTTCTTTCTTTCTTTCTTTCTTTCTTTCTCTCTCTCTCTCTCTCTCTCTCTCTCTCTCTCTCTCTCTTTCTTTCTTTCTTGGCTAGTATTACAAAACCATAATACCAGCCTATTTTGTAATAAGTGTTCCATATTCATCAGCTCTGTATCTGCATATACAACCAAACACCAAACAACTAAATCTGAAAAATAATTGTATCTACTAGAAGTTTTCTTGTTCCTATTTTTTCCTGTATTCTTTATAATTCCTTGAAAAAACTATCTATAAAATGTTTAAAATGCAAATGGAGTTATTAGCAATCTCTATATATGAAAATATAGTTAGTAAATAGGACAACTATACTTAGTCTAAAGAAAATATCATGGCAATTCAAGTGAGAGTAATCATTATTTGGTTTTGTTATACCCAGAAGTTTTGAAACTACCTCTCAGTAGTTAGCCAAGATAGATGGTTGTCTTGGAGAAACTGAAGCCAAATGTGTTCTGTGCTGTAGTGAAGCAGTTCTCAGAACCTTAAACTTCTAGAAACAGTTCTGAATTAATAACTGGTTCTATAAAACACATTATTTTTGCTTCATCTTAACCTTCCCTTGCAGTTAATAAAATTCATTCCCAGTTTTGTGTAAATATCCAAATGCTTACACATGGCAAGCAAATCATTTATTCATCTTCATTATTTGATGGTAAGTCCAATATACAAGACAAAATGTACAGTTATTTGTTAGAATACTAATCATAAAAATTAAATGCAAAGAGACAAACATATGCATGCAACATGCTGCCTTATGACAGACTTAACTCTTTTTGTTAATGTAAGAAAATGTTTCACTGAATACATGTAAAGGCATGTTTTTGTTCGCAGCCACCCAGAAGACCAGTTTTTGTAATTGTGAGGCACTGAGTTTTTAAAAGCGCTTATCATGGGGCTTAAGAATATCTCATTTAGGCATTCATTTTCAACAATGACTTTTCCAGCCCAAACTGTACAGATGTTTTGGAGATAATTTGGCCTTCATCAAACCCCTGAAAATAAGCACTTACAAGGGTGAAAATTTTAACACCTCCCTCTTGAAGTACCGAATAACCCCTCGTGTTCATTTTCCCCATTTTCTTGTTCATATTAACTTCCTGATAATAGCACAGGAAACGAAATCTTCAATTATTGATGGACAATATTGATGTATGCCTGCAGAAACTCGATCAAGCTGAACTTAATAAAAACATGAATCTCAATATCTGGGTTGAATTAAAAAAGCATTAGATTGTAAGGAGAAATCTTTTCTGTTTCATTAATTTTAAAGTGAATGGCAATTTCCCACACATCTTACTGAATAAATTTGTTCATCAGTAGAAATTTATACAATGCTTATCTAGATGGCTACCCAATTTCATGGGCAATCATGATGCATGTTAAACATAAAATATTTTTTTACATATTTCAACCCTACCTTTAATTTCTATTATGAAATTCAATTAAACCAAAGAAAGGGCAAGTTCTGTACATCCTGAGAAGAACAAACAGTACTTCTCAAACACACATAAACATGCATTGACCATGCAATTTGATAATTAAGTACATAGACAATGTAAAAATATTGGAGAGAAAAATCACTATGATTTCTAGTTAATGTATCTTAAAGCTGTCCACAATTGTGATAAGTTACTAATAATTAAGATATATTTTGTTAAGTTTGAAGAGTTTTGAACTTTAAGCAGCTTTTGCTTATAACTAAAAATATTAAAAATATATTTATGTGTATTGTATAAGTAATGTCTATTAGTAACTAGGTCTGATGTAGGCCAGAATAGAAGAGATAATGTACTTAAAGCAGAAAACGTTGCCTTCAATTGTAAGTAGAAGACAGAAATAGGCATAACATATATTAAAATAAATGCAGGAAATGTTCAGTTAATGTGCATAATCTTCAGATAGATCAATACACTTGGAGAAAACTGTGCAAATAAGGTAACTGTTGCTTTGGAAACATGCACTCTTGTAAAACCAGCTTCCTATCTCTATTTTTCTTTGTTGTTTCCCAACAACAGTTTTGATGATATGGCAATCACATATATTAAGAAAAGCATTGTCTCTTAAAATGCTTAAAGAAAAACTGTACATCAAACAATAAGCAACTTGAGGATGGAGTGGAGGAAATGACAGCACATTTTCTAATTAAGAATGATGTCTTTCTTCAACTGGTATGTTACCTATGAAATATATGGTGGCTATTAATACTAGGAACATGTGTCTGAAGAGAATGTATCTTTTGCTTTAAGTAGGATGTTTCAAAATCAAGAAATTTAATTGTTAAAGCTATGAATTTAATAATTTTGTGAGGTTTTCCCAGTGACAGGCATAGAAAACCTCCCTTCAAGTTGTTGATCAGGAACTGCAAGAGTCTCCCAAAACAATCTGGGCTATGGCCATGGTATTTGGTAGGCCCCAATATAGTTGAAGGCAAGATAATAACACTGAATGGAGCACATACATGGGACCCAGTACCTGGAATAATAGAACTGAAACTGCCCTGGATACTCCTTTTGAGTATCAGTTCGCATATTATCTATGGCCAACTTTTGGGCAGAGTGCAGGGAATCTTATGAAAGAAGTGGGAAACAGTAAGATCTGGAGAGGACAGGAACTCCACAAGGAAAGCAGCAGAACCAAAATATCTGAGCACAGGGGTCTTTCCTTAGACTGATACTCCAACCAAGGACTATGTATGGAGATAACCTAAGACCCCTGCACAGATGTAGTCCATGGCAGTTCAATATCCAAGTGGGTTCCATAGTAATAGGAACAGGGACTGTCTCTGACATGAACTGACTGGCCTGCTCTTTAATTACCTCCCCCTGAGAGGGAAGCAGCATTACCAGGCCAAGAAGATGACAATGCAGCCACCCCTGATGAGACCTAATTGACTAAGATCAGAAGGAAAGAAAAGACCTCCTCTATCAGTGGACTTGGGGAGGGGCATGCATGCAGAGGGTGGAGAAAGGGAGGGATTGGGATGGGAGGAGGAAGGGAACCACAGGGGGGATACAAAGTAAATGAAGTATAATTAATAAAGAATAAAAAAAGGTGCCAAGTAAGCTGCCAAATGCAAAAAAACAATAACAATCAGTGTTCCTGATTCTAGCAGCAAAGCCTGTGAAGCACAACAATGACCAACTCAGCATGATATCTCAGTGAGTGTGATAGTTGTGCTTTGATCTTGCAAGTAACAGATAAATGTGGAACAGGACTTAAGAATATTTCTTAAGAGGGAAATCTTATTTACTACTGTAATTGTAGCCAAATACCCACTGCTTGGGAGAACATTAATTGTGGAAGAGAAACTACGGCCACTTCTCCTAACCAGTATAATTTCCATTTGTATTCTAAATACTTCTCCTTATACCCTCAGATAAGTGTGGCTCCCAGCCATCATTCAAGAATGGATACAGAAATGGTTGTTCATTTACACAATGGAATACTATTCAGCAATTAAAAACAAGGAAATCATAAAATTTGCAGGCAAATGGTGGGATCTAGAAAAGATCATCCTGAGTGAGGTAACACAGACCCAGAAACACACACACAGTAATTACTCACTTATAAGTGGATATTAGACCTATAGTACAGGCTAACCATACTACAACCCACAGATCCAAAGAAGCCAAGCAACAAGGAAGACCCAAAGGAGGGTGCTGGATTGTCACTCATTATTGTAATTACCATTGTCCTACTAAGAATTGAACATGGACCCTACATAAGGAAGTACTGTACTGGGCTATCTTCATAGCCCATTTCAAACGTATTCTCTTATAAATTCTTGAGATTCTCTATCACACAAATTTATTAATAAAAATATATTTACCATACAATACATTCCTTCCAAAGTTTTCTTTACCTCCATTCCTCCCAGCCACTTCCTCCCCCCTTTCCCAGATCTACTCCCTCAGGTTCCTCCTTAGAAAAGAGTATGCCTTCAAAAGACTGCAGCCAAATGGGATAAAACCAGTTTTCAAGTATCTGCTTCATTAGAGATTTTGTCTGTTTCTTGCTTTGTTTTTTAATTTTTTCTATTAATCTATATATACACATGATGTGTCTGTCTGCCTGTCTCAGTACGTACACGGAGCTCAGAGAACAGTTCTGTGAAGGAGTCAGTTCTCTGCTGCTGCCTTTATTTATGTTCTTTGAACCAGTTTGCCAGATTTGAGTGGCAAGCACCTTCACTGCTAAGCCATCTCACTTGCCCTGTTTCTTGTTTTATTTTCAACATTAACGTAATACATTTCTGCCAGAACAGCAGCTATTTTCATCTTCCCCTGCATATAACACAAGTCCGGTTATGGCAGTATTCTTGGCATTTAAGACTGAATTCACAGACATTTTGCTCATAGTCGGTTGATTTCTTGCTTTATCAGTAGATATTCTAAAAGTTAGGCATTT
This sequence comes from Psammomys obesus, assembly GCF_907164565.1. NCBI lineage: Eukaryota > Metazoa > Chordata > Mammalia > Rodentia > Muridae > Psammomys > Psammomys obesus. The sequence goes on along the minus strand of NW_026594083.1, from coordinate 9,809,184 downwards.
CAAAAGAAATTTTCCAGACCCAAGTCCTATTCTGCTTTTATTTCTGTCTTTCAGTTGTTAATTACATTTTGGAATAGCCCAGGCTGCTTGTGCTCTCTAGGAGCCAAGGTTGGTCTTGAGCTCCTGTGCTAGGGCCACAGGCAGGCATGCCTCCCTTTCAGCATGGAAGGTAAATTTTCTCATATTATCAATTTTCCAACCAAACTAATTAATTTCCTCAACAGAATAATACTTAGTTTCCATTTTTAAAGTGTATGGTAATTTCTGTATTTTGAGATTGTATGTAGGAAAATTCTTATCTCAGCCACTGTAGTCAGTAGTCACGGTCCTCCACACGGCTTCATGACATCTTCTTTAAGCTGACATTAATCAGGGTTACCGTTACTCAGAAACGAGGGGAAGCTTCTAAAATTTAAAATGCTGCTCTTGTACTCTTAAAAATTGCTGCCACTGCTGACAAGACGTTTCAGATATCAGATGATTTACCTTTGAGAACAGCTGGGGATCAATAAGAGACTTGAAAGAGAAAAGAATGTGTGAAACAGTAAAGAAAGCAAAAGTACCAAAAGAAATGTTGGAAAATCAGAAGATCTGAAAAGGTGGCCAGGCACATGCTGTGAGAGGATCCTGTGTGGATAAAAGATGCTTTACCTGTCAGAGGTGAGAGACCCGTTCTATAAATTAGAGGAGAGAGAAAAATAATACGTATGTTCATTCCCGTGAGAGCAAGACAGACAGAGATACTCAGAGATATAAAGAGACAGACTGATGATGGACAGACAGACTGAGACAGACAGACAGAAACAAAGATACAGAGGTAACAAGTTGTTAACTTTTTTTCATCATAAGACAAAAGCCCCTATCACCTTCAGGCTGTGTAACATGTGAACACATTTTCCCAGGTGGTAGTGTAAACATTGGCGGTCCTTTGGTGAAGGTGAGCATGTTTGGTGACTGTTCCTTCTTTATCATACTCTCAGTAACACTTTTGGTGGAGCATTCCAAACCCAGTTTTATTGTTAAAAGAACATGAAATGATGTTGAGAATTCATGCAAATAGCCAAACATTGTAACTGTAAATTCGTATATGATAAACTGCAACCGTCTTGGCTGAGACTTTGATTTATTGTATAGATCAGCATAGTATCAATGACATTAAAGTTTATTTTTTATTTAACTTACATAGCATAACTTTACAATCTTTTTAAAAAGACATACAACTGCATTATATGATGGTATAACGATTTCAAATGCACATTTTGAATATAATATAAGCACTTATGAATGCGTACCTTTTTCAGAGAATGTAACCACCCTGCACTAATAGTGTTGGCTATATCTGACATACGGAAACATTCTTTTTCTGATTTATTTTTTGGTTAGTTAATTAATTTACTTTACATTACATCTGGATTAGAAAATCTCCTCTATCCTCTCATCCCAGTCCATCCCTTTCACCTCTCCTTCCCATATCCATAGGAGGTCTCCTCTTCCCTGAGGATATCCTATGTATATCAAACCACCTTGGGCTATCAAGCTACAGTAGGGCTAGCTTCATCTTCTATTGAAGATAGGCAAGGCAGCCCAGTTAGAGGAAAGGGATCCAAAAGCTGGCAACAGAGTCAGAGACAGCCCCTGCTCCAGATCTTAGGCATCTCATGTGAAGACCAAGCTGCGCATTTGTTACATATGTGCAGGGGGCCTAGGTCCAGGCTATGCATGCTCTCTGGTTGGTGTTTCTGTCTCTATGTTTAGTTTTCCTTTGTATATTTTTAGTTCTGTTTTTTTATTTTCTTTTTTAAACTTATTTTTAATTTATATATTTACTTTACATTCCAATTGCAACTCCCTACTTCCTGTCCTCCTGGTCCCTCCCTCCCACACTTTTTCCCCTGCCCCCCTCCCCTTGTCCTCATAAAAGAAGATCCTCTCCCCCACTAGCAACCTACCTCAGCACATCAAGTCACATCAGCACTGAGCTCCTCCTCATCTACTGAGGCTGAGCAAGGGAGCCAGTCTAAGGCAAAGTGATAAAAAGCAGTCAGCATAGTCCATGTCTCAGACTGCACCTGTTTAACTTACTACAGAACCCACTTGAAGATGAAAAAGGGACCTGGAGGGAACAAGAACACTGCAAGAAGACCAAATTAGTCGATTCTGGATGTTTTCTTTTGGTGTCATTGACCTGTCTGGCTCCTTCAATTCTTCCTCCCCCTCTTCCTCAAGGCTTTCCTAGAATATTACTCTTTGGCTGTGGGTCTCTGCATCTGTTTCCATCAGCTGCTGTGTGAATCGTCTCAAATGACAGTTCTGCTAACCTCCTATGATGGTCTTAAAAATATTGCTAGTATTAAGATCATAGAAACTGTAGGATTAAAAGGAAGATCTAGTCCTCTAGTTTAGCTCATTTTCAAATGTGAAAATTCCCTCAGGTACCTTATAGAAAACTTTCCAATCTCTACTTAAATAATTCACCTAAGAAAAGAATCAAATATTTAAGGGGTCATAAATGTTCAGCAACTTAAATTGCTAGAATCATTTTTGTTTTTATCTTTAAAAACTGGAAGCAAAAATGAGACTGAAGAATAATAGCCTAAAAAGAAACACAAAGGAATTTATATTCAGGAAGAACCACAGAGTGAATCAGCAATTTTTTAACCCCTTATCTAAAGGAATTTTTTATTAAATCCTCTGCTGAGGTTAGGTGTGCTTACTGGAAAACAGGAGGTGAAAAATACATCACTTAAAAATAGCTGAAATTTCACTTTCATCTACAAACAAATTTAATTGGAAACAACACCAGAGGGAAATTTTGCTACTGTTATAAGTGAAATAGAAGCATTCTGTATGCATTTTTTGTATGTGATGTTTGTGGAAATGTGCTTCTTCCTGACATGGTTTCAAATCAAATAATAATAAAGTATGTATTTTTAAATGGAGCCTACTAATTTATAGACCAAAGGCCCTGGTTAACCCCGATGGGTCATCAAACAAAATGAAGAGTCCTGAAAGTGTGAAAAAGTTTTAGAGAAGGGGGGTTGACTGAGAGTGGAGGGAGGTGGGAGTGTAAGTAGCCAGTGCATGTCACACACGTAGAATTTTTTTGTAAAAATAATTTTAATTAAAACAATTCAAAACATAAAATGCTTGGTATTGTTGGTTTATAAATATAAATCTAAATCATTAGTTACAGAATATTCACAAAGGGAATGTTGTTATATCTACTGTCCTCATTAATCCTTGTTGTTTCTGCTGCCAAGAAATTTTAGAATTTACAGTATTAGCTTTGATTAACACTCTAGGTCTGAAAATACATAAAGTCCGCTCAGAATGTTTCTGAGTAAAATTCATGAAAGGGCATCAACATTTCACCAAAAGAAGAGAATAAAATCATGAGAATGCAATCCACATTATAAGCAACACCACTTGGGGACAGTTTCTTTATCAAGAAATTATACTTTACCAGTAACAAAATGAAATGGTTTGTTACAGAATGCGAAACACTAGTGAAGATGAATGTATCCTATAAAAGAATAAATATGGATAGATCTATGTCTTTATAACAGCATTGTGAGGATCCTAATGCTTTGGCTAAATAATAGACAAGTTATATTTTAATGTTAGAGAAGATGTGTTTACAGCAAATAGAAAAAATAGTATATTATATTTTTCAGTATTACATATAATGATATTTCAATTTAGTCAGGAAACATAATCAATGTTTGTTTCTCCAAACCTCTAATACAATTTGTGAAAATAATAAATGAAATAAACTAGACATGACTGAAAAAATGTCTTTCAAATTTATCTTATTGAAACAGTTACAATATTTTGAAGTATTTCTGTGATGGATACACATAGAAGAACCTATGCTCCCTGATCACTTCCCTTCCTTGTGAGATTTCTTCTCTATTAATTCATTATTTTGCAAATTCACTGGTTTGAATGCAATGATCCTCTGCTGATCATATGTTCAAATGAATGGTTCAAAGTGGTAGAACTGTATGGGAAGGATTCATAGATATGGCTTGGAGGAAGTATATCACTGACGGCGAACTTTCAAGTTTTAAAAATGTAGACATTCTCACTCTCTCAGTCTCTCTCTGCCTCCTGCATTGTTGGTAAAGCTCTCAGCTCTTCCTTCTGCCATGCTTTTGCTCTACCTTCATGGACTCAAACCCTCTCCAGTTAAATACGTATAGAAGTTGCCTTGGTTGTGTTTGTCATAGCACTAGAAATATAACCAGGACAATGCTAGATTTGTCATTTTTTTTTTTTTTTATCTTTTGAGTGTTTCAGCTTTTGCATCATTGAGGTTCTACCACAGAAGAATTGACTCTTTACTCCCAATTCCTTCTTTTTTCAAATTCTAATAAATGATGTCAGTTAAATGAAGGTTTATGGTATGAAACAATGCAAACAGTATATGCAGCTGACCACGTAAGAACTTAAGATTCCCTTCAATTTTTCCCTTTTGCCACTTTTTCTGTAATAACTTTGCTATTTTTTGATGATGGAAACGGTCACTTGATCAACACTGATGACATACTTGCCGCTGTGTCCATTTATGTCTAAATTTCTTGCAACACAAATCTATCAGATATTTTTTTAATCCCACCTTTCTAACTTAGGTATTAAGCACCTGAAGTTTCTGTACTATAACTGGTGACCCTCTTGGACAGCTAAAAATTGTCATCTTGTTCTATTAAATGGGAGCCTGGAAACTTGACTTAAGGAGTATGGAACATTCCACTACAGAGACCTGTCAAGTAGTTCTGACTGACAACCAAAATTGTGAGCCTGGATTGTTTGAAAAAGCTTTATAATACTGTTGTGAATGTAAACATGTTTTTGTTTTAATCCCAAGTATGTGGTATGGGATATTCAGATTGTCCACAGGAACAAACTCTTTGCTTGCACAGGCTCTAAGAGGAGCTCTTTCCCAGCTGAAGATAGTTTAATTCTAAGGACTCAGAGAAAATAAAGGCCAGAGCTCACAGACAACTAAGACTGCTCGTGCTCCTCACGGCCGCTGTAGATTGTTGTTGATGCAGTAGGATAAGAAGAAGTTGGAGATATCTTGAAATGAGGAATGGACTTGCTCTAAGGAACCTGAGGTCCCTAACCAACTGAAAGAACTCTGCCCCTTCTCCCCACTAATGTTCCTTTTTCCTACCCAGCATTGGAGTAATAAAAGGAAATGGGGTAGATCAGAGAGAAAAGGAGATATTAAGAAACATAAAAAAAATAGTTTTTTTTTTTAAGTAGTGCTAACAGGATACAAGGTACAGAGTCATAAACCTAGACATGAACTGGGTGATTCCTATCTTATCACTAGCATTCACAGTGTCCAATGGTGCCATTTAGGGGACTGGAGGAGTAATGGTACTTACTCAGTTGTGAACTACAATGCAAACGTTTCACACTTAATGTTCTTATAGGTTTATAAACGGCTATGAGTGTGACTATGGTTTTAGGAAATAGGAAGGGGACCAGCAGAGGGAATGAGGTGTTCAATCAAGAGCACATGTGGCATAAAGACAGAAACAAAGCTCTCGAGCAGGTACATGCAATAAGGGAGATCATACAACAGGGGCTAAGTCTTGCTTCATGCAAACACACTCTGTAGTTTTGTTTTGTTTTTTTCTCTGATTAACCCTCCCAATGTCTGAATTTACGATCATGATAGGAAAGGGTAATATATGGAAATAATTGTGTGCATTGACTAAAACCAGAGTTATGATTACATTTTAAACTGCTTCCCACACATTTTCATTATATAGGAAGACTTCACTAAAAGCCCATTTTTTTTAAATTTTATTTTTTTCTTATCAGTTACATTTTATTAACTCTGTATCCCAGCCGTGTCCCGATCCCTCATTCCCTCCCAGTCCCTCCCTCCCTCCCTCATCTCCACCATGCCCCTTGCCAAGTCCACTAATAGGGGGTGACCTCCTCCTCATTCATCTGATCCTGTTTTATCAGGTATCTTCAGGACTGGCTGCAAAGCTCTCCTCTGTGGCCTAACAGGACTGCTCCTCCCTTGGGGGGTGGGGAGGCCAAAGAGCCAGTCATTGAGTTCCTGTTAGAAATAGTCCTTGTTCCCCTCACTATGGGAAACCAATTGGTTACTGAGCTATCACAGGCTACATCTGAGCAGAGGTTCTAGGTTACATTCATACATGGTCCTTAGTTGCATGTCAGTCTCAGAAAAGACCCTGTGCCCAGATATATTTGGTCCTTGTGGAGCTCCTATCCTTTCCTCATCAGACTAACTCCCCTTCTTTCTTGTGATTCCCTGTACTCTGCCAAAGGTTTGGTCATGAGTCTTTGCTTTGAAAACACTGCTAGTTAGAGTCTTTCAAATGCGCTCAGTAGACTCCTGTCATATGTTCAATGCACATCCCATCTGTCTTTCTAAATGAGGATTGATAATCTTACCCCATGTCTGCTCTCTTGATTATCTTTTTTAGGTGTATAGATTTCATTATGTTTATCATATCTTATAGGTCTATATAAGTGAGTATATACCGTGTTTGTCTTTCTCCTTCTGGGATAGTTCACTCAGGATGATCTTTTCTAGATCCCACCATTTGCCTGCAAATTTCATGATTTCCTCCTTTTTGATTGCTGAGTAGTATTCCATTGTGTAAAAATACCACAATTTCTGTACCCATTCCTCCGTTGATGGACATCTGGGTTGTTTCCAGGTTCTGGCTATTACAAATAGAGCTGCTATAAACATGGTCGAGCAAGTATCCCTTTTGTGTACTTGAGCAAAGTTTGGGTATATACCTAGCAGTGGTATAGCTGGGTCTTGAGGAAGCACTATTCCTAATTGTCTTAGAAAGCGCCAGATAGATTTCCAGAGTGGTTGTATCAGTTTACATTCCCACCAGCAGTGGAGGAGGGTTCCCCTGTCTCCACAACCTCTCCAGCATGTGTTGTCCCTTGAGTTTTTCATTTTGGCCATTCTGATGGATGTAAGGTGATATCTCAGAAAAGCCCATCTTTTAAAAGCCTTTTGACCACCATGTTTCAGTCATGCTGGGTCTGACACCTAAACATCTCACCCTCCAACACTTTGGCTCCTTACTAAGTTCTCTTAGCTAGCCTTGTCAAATCATATACTCAGTTCCAGTTTAATAAGTCTCAGATTAGTATCTTTTATCTAAAAGTCATTAAGAATTTAAGGCCAGCAATAGCAGGCCGTTAAGGCAACTAGTCTATACATGTTGTATCTGAGTAACTTAGGAGCAAATAACTTAGGACAAATGGTCCTGATTTCGAGAATCTTTCTCCTAGTTGAATAATTCAACAGTTGTGTGTGTGTCAACATGCTCTTGTTACATTACATTTAAAAAATGAAAACATAAGTCAATTTCTTTTGTGTGATAGCAAACAATTAAAAAATAGCTGTATTTGTATTTTTATTTCAAGTTTTGACATTTCCTCACTTTCTATAATAAAACCTTTCCTGTTTTAACTTCAGTTGAACCTGTTTAGTTCCTCAGAAGCATAAAACGAGTCATTTAAGTTTTATACACAAAATTCTGAAAATTATGAAACATTCATTACCCTGCCTTGAGAATAGAGACATTTGACAACAGAGGCTTGCTTACATTAAGCATTTGTCTATCTGCATAAATGTCTGATAAATCATGATCAAAAGCATGAAAGAGAGGAGGCAAGGAGATAGCTCAGTCAGTAAGCATGAAAGCTGGTGTTTGATCCCAAGCAACCATGTTTAAAAACATCAAAATAAAAATCTGTGTTTGTGGCAAGGACCTATAAACCCAGTATGATGAGCAACAGGCAGGACACAGGGCCTTGCTGGTCTCTTAATCTACCTGAATTCTTGAGCTCCAGGTTTTATGGGAGAACCTGTTTCAAAAAGAAAAATTCCCCCTCTATAACTTCACACAACCAAATACATTTAAAATAATTCAATAAATTCTAGGTTTCCTCTGTTATTAAGAAAATGTCTTTCAGAAGTGATTAAGTCCTGAGAGAAGAATCCTTTCCAATGAGACCACATACCAGATAACATGGAAGTTAAGGAGCTGCTTCCTCAGAATATCTTTGTGAAGATAGAAAAGAAACATTGATATCTTAGTGCAGGAGAAAGAAAGTCTTCATTAGAACCTAAATATGCTGCTGACTTGTTCTTAGATGTCACAGAATCCAGAAAAGCAAATAATGTTTATACATTACCCAGTTTAAAATATTTTGTAACAATACCTGGAAGGTACAAAGAAAGATCCCCCCCCCCACTTGGGTTCTTTAATTAAGGTTAGATTAGGTCCTTATCATACAAAACACACAATTATTAGTGGCTTAAGGGGAGTTAAAATTCTATCAATGTGAAATTAAAAATGTGTGACTTTAGGAATTTTGACTGTCACAGGACTATAATGCTTGTGTTCTTACCTATTTTTGGCTACACTGACCCTAAATCCTGCCTTGAAAGTTCATGGATATGAAAGACAAGGACTGTCATTCAAACATTGGTGTACAGCACATGAATCTTCACTCCATTTTCAGCTTCTTAAGAGCATTGTTTTTCATATCTCTAAAGAAGAATTAGAAATGAGATTTAAATATTCTCCAGAAAATTTTTTTTTAAATGTTTGGTAGTTAACTCACATGCTTTGCCACATACAATAGGATCAAAACTCTTTTTGACCTCTTACTGATCTGTGGCTGCTCAGTTTGTAGTGATGCATGGTGGAAACGTTGTATTTCTTGAATCATCTTTACAAAGTAATAGTATCAAAAATGAAATCTTATTTTTTTTCTTAGACATAACAGCTCAAATGAATTTCTCCCTTGAAAAAAGACTCTGGATGAACACACGTTTTTATGATAAGGTTGCTTTTATACTAAACATGATCTCAACCCTGTAATGTACTTTTAGGGAAAGCATTGAAAAAATTTCAAAAGGAATATTATCTAGTTTGATGGAGTTTTAAGTAAATTTTTATTTTTTTATATTAATTACAGTTTATTCACTTTGTATCCCAGTTGTAGCCATCAGACTAGACTTTGGGCCAGCCTGTGGGGCATTTGATTGATTGATGATAAATATGGAAGGGCTCAGTCCACTGTGTGTGGTGCCATCCCTGGGTAGGTGATCATGAGTTATATACAAAAGGAAACTGATAAAGCCAGGAAGCAGCATTCTTCCCTGGCTCCTACTTTAGTTCTTGTCTTTAGCTAGTTCATGTATCATTTCTGTACTGTCATTCCACAGTGATGGACTATGACCTGAGTTGTAAGATGAGATAAAACTTCTCTTTCTCAAAATAATAATAAAAAAAAGGAATATTATCACATGGTTTTAGTAGGTGATCTGATATAAAAAACTTTGTTTTCTTTAGTTCTTTATATATGCTGAATATTAGCTCTCTGTCAGATATAGAGTTGGTGAAGACCTTTCCCAGTCATTAAGCTGTTTTTTTGTTCTAACAAAAGTGTCCTTTGCTTTACAAAAGCTTTTCAGTTTCATGAGGTCCCATTTATTCATTGTTGATCTTAGAGCCTTTGCTATTGGTGTTCTGTTCAGGAAGTTGTCTCCTGAACCAATGAGTTCAAGGCTCTTCCCCACATTTTTTTTTCTAACTTATTTAGTGTGTCTGGATGTATGTTGAGGTCTTTGATCCATTTGTACTTTAGTTTAGGCAGTGTGATAAATATGGATCTATTTACATTTTTCTACATGTAAACATCCAGTTAGTAGAATGGTAGAGAAACACTTAAAGAAATGTTCAACTTCCTTAGTAAAAAGAGAAATACAAATCAAAATGACCCTGAGATTTCACCTTACACCCATCAGAATGGATAAGATCAAAAACTCAAGAGATAACACATGCTGGAGAGGCTGTGAAGAAAGGAGAACCCTCCTCCATTGCTGGTGGGACTGTCAACTGGTACAACCACTATGGAAATCAATCTGGCGCTTTCTCAGACAATTAGGAATAGTGCTACCTCAAGATCCAGCTATACCACTCCTAAGCATATATCCAAAAGATGTTCAAGTACACAACAAGGACATTTACTCAACTATGTTTGCAGCAGCCTTATTCGTAATAGCCAGAACCTGGAAACAACCCAGATGTCCATCAATGGAGGAATGAATACAGAAATTGTGGTACTTCTACAACATGGAATACTACTCAGCAATTAAAAACAATGAAATCATGAAATTTGCAGGCAAATGGTGGGATCTAGAAAAAAAATCATCCTGAGTGAGGTATCCCAAAAGCAGAAAGACACACATGGTATACACTCACTTATATAGACCTATAAGATAGGATAAACATACTAAAACATGTACACCTAAAGAAGATAAACAAGAAAGAAGTCCAGGGATAAGATGATCAATCTTCATCTAGAAAGACAAAGGATGGACATTGGAAATAGGAGAAAACAAGTAACATGACGGTAGTCTACCACAGAAGGCACCTGAAATACTCTATCTAGCAGTGTATCAAAGCAGATGCTGAGACCCATAACCAAGCCTTTGGTGGAGTGTAGGGAATCATTTGAAGGAAGGAGGAAGTAGTATATCCTTGAGAGGACAGGGAGCCCCACAAAGTCCAAATATATCTGAGCACAGGAGTCTTCTGTGAGGCTGTTCATCCAGCCAAGGACCATGCGTGGATATAACCTACAACCCCTGCTCAGACATAGCCCATGGTAGCTCAGTATCCAAGTGGGTTTCCCTAGTAAGGGTGACAGGAATTGTTTCTGACATGAACTCATGAGCTTCCCCTCCCCTCTGAGGGAGGATCAGCCTTGCTGGTCCACAGATAAGGACATTGCAACCATCCTGAAGATACCTGATAAGCTAGGGCCAGGGGGAAGGAGAGGAGGACACCCTCTCTCAGTGGACTTGGAAGGGGGCAGGGAGGAGATGAGGGAGGGAGGGGAGGATTGGAGGGAAAGAAGGAGAGGGCTACAGCTGGGATACAAGTGAATGTATAAAATTATTTAAAAAATATTAATACAAAAATTGATGTATCTATAAACAGTACATCAAAAGCAAATAAAATGACTTAGAATTTTTAATAGCTTTATCTTAACCTTAATAAAATTGTTGCGGCTAAACATTTGCTTATTGGCTTGGCAAATATCATGACAGACATGTAAATGTTACAGATTATGCATTGTATAGAAATGATGACTCCATTGTTGATGGAAGAAACTAGCATTAGCAAAATTAAACATAAAAAACATGTTAACGCTCTTGAATAAATATACTGATTATAATAGGATAATACAAAAGATAGTATTAATATTTTGTTCATACTTTCTGTATATTTTTAAAAGAGAAAGATGTCATATATTAATACATATAGCCAAGTTCTGGTACTCTAAAACACATAAAATAAAAAAGAAGTTTATCTGTATATATATATATATATATATATATATATATATATATAGACATAAATATATATGAAAACAGATTTTATATATATATATATGATCATTATTAGGTATATTATTATATATACAAAGATTGATTTAATAGGTAATTAAGCATATAATAATCATGATATTTCAGAAAATTTTGAAAGAAAACATCAAAATCTGATATTGAAATTCAGATGCTGTTAGACTCATATAATTAGGAACTTATTTGTGACTTTTTAAAAGGTTTATTTATTTTATTTATGTATATGAGTGTCTTCCATGTATGTTTGGATATGTACCATGAGTGTGTCTAATTCCTACACAGTCCAGAAGAGGTTGGAACTGGAATTACAGGCATCTGTGAACTGCCCAGTGGATGCTTTGGCCTGAATCCAGGAATTCTGCAAGAACAGCACCTGGTGTTTCAAATTTCCTATTCCAATTTTGCCCATTTTGATTATTATATCAGGTTTATTAGAATTTTGATTATTATGTCAGGTTTATTCCCAAGAGTTGAATAACAGCATTTTAAAAGACATAACAATTACTCTTAATACATTAGACACTAAATCTCAATCTTTAATAAATGGCATGAGAGAACAACTTTTATATTACAGTAACAAAATTTCAAAGACCATGGAGGTTAAACTGAATTTCCAACTTTACAAAATCTAGAATTACTTAGGAGACTGGTGTAAAAGATCCTTACCTGTTACTGTGAAAAACCTTGATGACAGAGGAAATTTATATAAGAAAGATTTTATTTAGGCTTATTGTTCCAGGGGTATTAAAAGCCATCATGGTACAGAAGCATAGAAGCAACCTATATGTGTAGCAGTTAGGTAAGGAAGCTGAGAGGTCACAGCCTAAACCATAAATACAAAGCAGAAAGAATGAACAGGAAGTGGTGTGAGACTTTAAAGTCCAGACCACCTTCTCAAGCAAGGCTGAGATATTTAAACTCTGTCAAAACTCTGGCACCTCCAAAATTTTGGATTCTCCACTGCTACCCAGAATTCATAAGTTCAAGAAATGCCTCCTTTTTTTTAAAATTTTTTCTTAATTACACTTTATTCATTTTGTATCCCCCCCATAAGCCCCTCCCTCCTCCCCTCCCTATCCCACCCTCCCTCCCCTTTCTGCATGCATGCCCCTCCCCAAGTCCACTGATGGGGGAGGTTCTCCTCTCCTCTCTGATCTTAGTCTATCAGTTCTCAACAAAATTGGCTGCATTGTCCTCTACTGTGGCCTGGTAAGGCTGCTCCCCCCTCAAGGGGAGGTGATCAAAGAGCAGGCCAATCAGATTATGTCAGAGGCAGTCCCTCTTCCCATTACTATGTAAACCACTTGGACACTGAACTGCCATGGGCTACATCTGTGCAGGAGTTCTAGGTTATCTCCACGAATAGTCCTTGGTTGGAGTATGAGTCTCTGGGAAGTTCCGTATTCAAATTATCTTGTTTTGTTGCTCTCCTTGTGGAGTTCCTGTCCCCTCCAGCTTTCTTACATAAAATTCCATTCACTCTGCCCATCAGTTGGCCATCAGGCTCAGCATCTGCTTTGACAGTCTATACTGTAGAGGCTTTCAGAGGCCCTCTGTGGCAGGTTTCAAGGTTGTTTCCTGTTTTCTTCTGGCTTTCAGAGGCCCTCTGTAGCAGGTTCCGAGGTTGTTTCCTATTTTCTTTTTCTTCTGATGTCCATCCTCTTTGCCTCCTTTAAAGCCAGAACCACATAAAAAAATCATGTCACTTTTGGCTCTCAGCCTTGGGCAGATTCCTTGTTCCTTGAACCATATTATTTTCGCTTTGTTTATTGGTGCTTTAAAACAGAAAGAAGGGGCAGAGCCAAGATGGCAACTAGCACACACAGTTTCCAAGCTGTGGAAGAGATAAAGTTCTGAGTTGATGAGTGGAAGAACTTCTGAAGCCAGGGAAACAATGGAGAGACTTTCTAAACAACAGGGAACATCGCAGGAGGTGAAAACCTTGGTCTCCGGTCACCCAGGGACTTGTTTGGGGAAGGTGAGAAACGATCCTTTGATCTCTCGGCACTCCCCTCCCCCAGACCTCCCTCCTCCTCAGCACAGCAGACTCACTTTTCTCAGACTCGCCTTTCTCAGCACAGACCTAACTGCCTGGGGCCTGCAGCCACTGAGGCGGAGCCCCAAGCCCGTTATTGGCAAAGGCCAGCAGTACTGTGTCTTGGAGCCCCAGATTCGCATGGCGGCTGCACCATCCTCCCAGGGCCCGAGTCTGCTAGACGCCATACTAGCTCCTCAGGATCGCGATCACTGACGGTATGGCCCGCCCAATCCCACAGTGACAGAGAATACGCTATATACTCACCAAAACCAGACAGAAACGCCATACAAGCTAGACACACCAGGCACTGGGCCTCCAAAGCTTGGAGAGCACAGTGAAGAGACCCCAGGACTTCCCAGAAAGCATCTGGACTAGCAACCCAGTCTCCAGTTACAGCGGGACTTTCTAACCTGGCGGAAGAGCAGCACTGACCTGGCAGGGCACATCAGCCCTCCAGTTTAAGACTAACCAGGGCCAAACCAAAGAACAGAAAGGCTGGTTACCCCGATTCCCACTGATGTGACCACCCTGAAATCTCCAGCTGCAGCAAGACCTCATAACCTGGCAGTGACAGCAGCACGGAACTGACAGAGCACATCAAAGAAGCAGGACCAAACCAGAGAGCAGAGAGTCCAGATACCCCGATCTCTGACAAATGACCTGCCTGTAAGTGAGTGAACCCTTGAGAATCTGCAGCTCCACTGATCCTGGGTCCTTCTAAAACAGAAGCCAGGCATCGAACCCCCTCCCACCCATATACCCACTTTGGGAAACAGAGGGGCACTTGGAACATTGAAGTTCCTGCTCTGTGAGTCTAATTGAGGAGTTAAGGCAGTTAATGCCAGAAATTGCGCTGCGAGCATCACTAGCGCCTGCGACATATACATTGCAGAGCCCCTCCCACACACTCAAGGGTTCAACATTAGCCATCACTCTGTCCCTTGAGACACATGCCCACACCCACTTACACACACACACACACACATATACACACGCACGGACGCTTGCATTTGCCTCTGTTTGCGCCTGCGTACTTTCCTCCCACAGGTACAGCTAGTCCTCAGCATACGCTAAGGAAACGGGACCTCTCTCAACTTCCTGAAGAATTCTCCAGACTCGAGAGAGAGACAGTACCAGTCTGATCGGCAGAATCCAAAAACAAACAGGGAAGGTCTCAGATAAGCCAATGGCCAGGGGTAGGCGAAAGAACACCTCCAACATAAATCAGGACATCATGACTTCACCAGCAAACCCCAAAATCGATGGATACTCCAATTCATCAGAAGCACAGGAAAATGACCTTAAAGCCATGCTTGCTCAATTATTTGAGGCTCATAAGGAGGAAATGAACAAATCTTTCAAAGAGTTGGCCAGTCAATTGGAGGTAAAGAAAGAAGAAATAGACAAAACCCTTAAAGAAACACAGGCAAATATAGCCAAACAAATAGAGGCACAAGTAGAGAAAAAATTAGTGGCATACAAAAAGGAAATGAACAAAGAAATAGAGTCCATCGTAGAGAGACAGGAATCCAAATTCAAACACATAAAAGAAATGGTGCAAGGCATGAAAACAGAATTAGAATCAATAAAGAAAACACAAAATGAGAAAACTCTTGAGCTGGAGAACTTGGAGAAAAGATCAGGAACCACAAGAGTAAGCATCACCAACAGAATACAAGAGATGGAAGAGAGAATCTCTGGAGCTGAAGACACACTTGCAGAAATTGATACTTCTCTCAAAGAAAAAGTAAAATCAGAAAAGTTCCAATCACAAAATATCCAAGAAATCAAGGATGCTATGAAAAGACAAAATTTAAGGATAATAGGAATTGATGAAAAAGAAGACTCCAGGCTCCAAGGTCCAGAAAATATTTTCAAAAAAATCATAGAAGAAAATTTTCCCAACTTAAAGAAAGAGATGTCCATAAATATACAAGAGGCCTACAGAACACCAAATAGACTAGACCAGAAAAGAAACACATCACGTCACATCATAGTCAAAACACTAAATCTACAGAACAAAGAAAAGATATTAAAAGCAGCAAGGGAAAAAGGCCAACTAACATATGAAGGTAGACCTATCAGAATCACACCAGACTTCTCATCAGAAACTATGAAAGCCAGAAGGGCCTGGGCAAGCATCATGGAGACTCTAAGAGATCACAAATGTCAACCGAGAATACTATACCCTGCAAAGCTTTCAATCAACATAGATGGAGAAAACAAAATATTCCATGACAAAACTAAATTTACACAATATCTATACAGCAAACCAACCCTACAGAAGATACTAGAAAAAAAACTCCAATCCAACGAAAACGAATTCACCCAAGAAAACAGGGCATACAGATAATGTCCCAACAAAAATGAAAAGAAAACAAGCAATGAAACAAGGTAAGATCATCGACTCCATTACAAAAGGAACTAACATGCATTGGTCAATATTATCTATCAATATTAATGGACTCAACTCACCAATAAAAAGACACAGGCTAACAGAATGGTTACAGAAACAGGACCCAACATTCTGTTGCATCCAAGAAACACACCTATGCAACAAAGATAAACACTACCTCAGAGTAAAGGGCTGGAAAAATGTTTTTCAAGCAAATGGTCCCAGAAAACAAGCTGGAGTAGCCATCCTAATATCTAATAAAATAGACTTTCAACCCAAGTTAATCAAAAAAGATAAGGACGGCCACTATATTCTCATCAAAGGAAAAATCCAACAAGAGGACATCACAATTTCGAATATCTATGCCCCAAATACAAGAGCACCTACATTCGTAAATGAAACAATATTAAAGCTTAAATCATACATTGATCCTAATACCTTAATAGTGGGAGACTTCAACACCCCACTCTCATCAAGGGACAGATCAACCAGACAGACACCAAATAGGGAAATAAAAGCACTCACAGAATCCCTAAATCAAATGGACCTAATAGATGTCTACAGATCTTTTCACCCAAACTCAAAAGAGTACACATTCTTTTCAGCACCACATGGAACCTTCTCCAAAATAGACCATATAGTGGGTCACAAAGCAAGCCTCAACAGATACAAAAGGATTGAAATAATCCCTTGTATACTATCTGACCACCATGGACTAAAGCTGGACGTCAACAACAACAGAAACAACAAAAAGCCGACACGCACATGGAAACTGAACAACTTACTACTCAATGACAGCTGTGTCAAGGAAGAAATAAAGAAAGAAATTAAAGACTTTCTAGAATTCAATGAAAATGAAGGCACAACATACCCAAATTTATGGGACACATTGAAAGCAGTGCTCAGAGGAAAATTTATAGCACTAAGTGCCTACAAGAAGAAATCCGTAACATCACATACAAACAACTTAATGGCCCAACTGAAAAACCTAGGAAAAAAGGAAGCAGATACACCCAAGAGGAGCAGACAGCTGGAAATAATCAAACTAAGGGCAGAAATCAATCAATTAGAAACAAATAAAATTATCCAAAGAATCAATGAAACAAAAAGCTGGTTCTTTGAGAAAATCAACAAGATAGACAAACCCTTAGCCAAACTAACTAAAAAGCAGAGAGAAACCATACAAATCAGCAAAATCAGAAAGGAAAATGGGGACATAACTACAGACACTGAGGAAATCCAAACGATTATTAGGTCATACTACAAAAGCCTATATGGCACAAAATTTGAAAATCTAAATGAAATGGATAACTTTCTTGACAGATTCCATCTACCAAAATTAAGTCAAGATCAGGTAGAAAGACTGAATAGTCCTATATCTCCCAAGGAAATTGAAACAGTCATTAACAGACTCCCCTCCAAAAAAAGCCCTGGACCAGATGGCTTCAGCGCAGAATTCTACAAGACCTTCAAAGAAGTACTAACACCAATTAACACCAATTCTCCTCAAACTATTCCATAAAATAGAAACAGAAGGAACACTACCAAACTCATTCTATGAAGCCATAGTCACTTTGATACCTAAACCACACAAAGATCCAACAAAAAAAGAGAACTTCAGACCTATCGCTCTTATGAACATTGATGCAAAAATACTCAATAAAATACTTGCAAACTGAATCCAAGAACACATCAAAGATATCATCCACCATGACCAAGTAGGCTTCATCCCAGGAATGCAAGGGTGGTTCAACATACGGAAATCCATCAATGTAATCCACCACATAAACAAAATGAAGGAGAAAAACCACATGATCATCTCCTTAGATGCTGAAAAAGCATTTGACAAAGTCCAACACCCATTTATGTTTAAAGTCTTGGAGAGATCAGGGATACAAGGCACATACATAAGATAGTAAAGGCAATATACAGCAAGCCTATAGCCAACATCAAACTCAATGGAGAGAAACTTAAATCAATCCCACTGAAATCAGGGACAAGACAAGGCTGCCCACTCTCTCCATATCTCTTTAACATTGTACTTGAAGTCCTAGCCAGAGCAATAAGACAACTAAAGGAGATCAAGGGGATACAAATCAGAAAGGAAGAGGTCAAAGTGTCACTATTTGTAGATGATATGATAGTATACATGAGCGAACCCAAAGATTCAACCAGAGAACTTCTTCAGCTGATAAACACCTTCAGCAAAGTGGCAGGATACAAAATCAACTCAAAAAAAATCAGAAGCCCTCTTGTATACCAAAGACAAAAAGGCTGAGAAAGAAATTAGGGAAACAACACCCTTCACAATAGCCACTAATAACATAAAGTACCTTGGTGTGACTCTAACCAAGCAAGTGAAAGACCTGTTTGAGAAAAACTTCAAGTCTTTGAAGAAAGAAATTGAAGAAGATCTCAGAAGATGGAAAGATCTCCCGTGCTCATGGATTGGTAGGATTAACATTGTGAAAATGGCCATCCTGCCAAAAGCAATCTACAGATTCAATGCAATTCCCATCAAAATACCAACTCAATTCTTTACAGACCTTGAAAAAAAGATTCTCAGCTTCATATGGAGAAAGAAAAAACCCAGAATCTCCAAAACGATCCTGTACAACAACAGATCATCTGGAGGTATCTCCATTCCCGTTCTCAAGCTGTACTACAGGGCAACAGTAATAAAAACTGCATGGTATTGGCATAGAAACAGAAAGGAGGATCAATGGAATCGCATAGAAGACCCAGAAATAAACCCACACACCTATGAATACTCAATATTTGACAAAGAAGCCAAATCCATTCAATGGAAAAAAGACAGCATCTTCAACAAATGGTGCTGGACCAACTGGATGTCTACATGCAGAAAAATGAAAATAGATCCATATTTATCACCCTGCACAAAACTAAAGTCCAAGTGGATCAAGGACCTCAACATAAAACCAGATACTCTAAATCAGCTGGAAAAAAAAAATGGGAAACAGCCTAGAACTCATTGGCACAGGAGACAACTTCCTGAACAGAACACCAACAGCACAGGCTCTAAGAGCAACAATCAATAAATGGGACCTCATGAAACTGAAAAGCTTCTGTAAAGCAAAAGACACTGTCATCAAAACAAATAGACAGCCTACAGATTGGGAAAGAATCTTCACCAACCCTTTATCTGACAGAGGGCTAATATCAAGTATATATAAAGAACTAAAGAAGCAGAAAAGCAACAAACCAAGTAATCCACTTAAAAAATGGGGAACAGAGCTAAACAGAGAATTCTCGAAAGAGGAACATCGAATGGCAGAGAAACACTTAAAGAAATGCTCAACCTCATTAGCCATTAGGGAAATGCAAATCAAAACGACCCTGAGATTTCACCTTACACCCATCAGAATGGCCAAGATGAAAAACTCAAGTGATAGCACATGCTGGAGAGGTTGTGGAGAAAAGGGAACCCTCCTCCATTGCTGGTGGGAATGTAAACTGGTTCAACCACTCTGGAAGTCAATCTGGCGCTTTCTCAGACAACTAAGAGTAGTGCTACCTCAAGACCCAGCTATACCACTCCTAGGTATATACCCAAAATTTGCTCAAGTACACAACAAGGACATTTGTTCAACCATGTTTGTAGCAGCTTTATTTGTAATAGCCAGAACTTGGAAACAACCCAGATGTCCATCCATGGAGGAATGGATACAGAAATTGTGGTATTTTTACACAATGGAATACTACTCAGCAATCAAAAAGGAGGAAATCATGAAATTTGCAGGCAAGTGGTGGGATCTAGAAAAGATCATTCTGAGTGAAGTATCCCAGAAGGAGAAAGACAAACTTGGTATATACTCGCTTATATAGACCTACAAGACATGATAAACATAATGAAATCTACACACCTATAGAAGATAATCAAGAAAGTGGACACAGGCGAAGGTGATTAATCCTCATTTAGAAATTCAAATGGGATGTGCATTGAACTTATGACAGGAGTCTACCACAAAAGGCATCTGAAAGACTCTACCTAGCAGTGTTTCAAAGCAGACACTAAGACTCATAACCAAACCCTCGGCAGAGTGCAGGGAATCATATGAAAGAAGGGAAGTTAGTATGATATGGAAAGAATAGGAGCTCTACAAGGACCAAACATATCTGGGCACAGGGTCTTTTCTGAGACTGACACTCAACCAAGGACCATCTATGGATATAACCTAGAACTTCTGCTTGGATGTGGCCTGTGGTAGCTCAGTAACCAAGTAGTTTTCCAAAGTAAGGGGAACACGGACTATTTCTAACAGGATCTCAAGGGCAGGCTGTTTGACCCCCCCCCCCCAGGGGAGGAGCAGTGTGTTAGGCCACAGAGGAGGACTTTGCAGCCAGCCCTGAAGATACCTGATAAAACAGGGTCAGATGAAAGGGGAGGAGGTCCTCCCCTATCAGGGGACTTGGAAAGGGGCAGGGAGGAGACCAGGGAAGGAGTGTGGGGTTGGGGAGGGAATGAGGGAGCGGGATACAGCTGGGACACAGAGTTAACAAAATGTAACTAAAAAGAAAAAAAATAAATAAAACAGAAAGAAATACTTTAGCCTTTTATTTATTTATTTATTTATTTATTTATTTATTTATTTATTTATTTGTTTGTTTATTTATTTATTTATTTATTTATTTATACAATTTTGAAACTTAGCTGAATGAATTCTTGCCCTGAGGGTGCCATTCCCAATTTTCCCCCCTACTATGGAGCAGGCCTTTCCTTAATGGCACTAATTTCCTTAACAATTACAGACTCTCTTTAACACCTTGGCTACAACACTAAGCTTCCTATTTTTTTGTCATTGTCCCTCTTCTCTACAAACTGAATATTTTGTATTTCTTTCTGCCCCTGTTGCTCCTTTTTATTGTAGACACCTGCATACATGTAATCAGCAACAATAATGCCATACATTCTACAATATGCTGACTTGAAATTTCTTCTGCCGAAGAAATTAATCCACTGCTTTTCCATTTAGCCTCGGGCCTGTTCTTCGGACAGAGGCAGAAGAAAGCAAAAGTCTTTGGCAAAGTATTACAGGAATGTGCTCCAGTTCAGCTGCTAAGATTTTTCCTGTCTGAAACTTAATGAGCTTTTCTCCTACAATCTATGCAGTTCTCAGCACTATTGTCTTCCAGGTTCCTAGAAAGGTCCTCTAACCTCTATTTACATTATTTACCTATTTTCTATTCTAACATTGTTAATTGTACAAAACAAAACAAAGAAGTATGATCGGTTTATTCACATTCTCTGGTACCAACTTCTATGTTAATTACTTTTCTGTTGAGTGATGTGACTCCATGTCCATGATAATTTATAGAAGAAAGCTTTTTTTTTTTTTAGGTCATAATCCCAAAGGAATGAGAGTCAGTCATAGTGAGAAAACATGGAAGCAAGTAGTAGGGAGAAACTAGGAATAATACATTGATGTCCTAAGGATTCTTCTAAACTCACTTAGGAAATATTACACAAACTAAAACTTAGTTAACAGATCTTCCAGGCATGAGTAGTATAGTATTCAGAGTTGTTGGAAACTATAGGAAAATACTGTACGTCTAACAGAGGCATGCCTCTAAGGCGTAATGAAAAAGGAAGGCTTTGAGTCAGGTCTGCTGTCCATTATTGGCTGTTTGGTCCAAAGCTCTCTCATCTCTCATGCAGTAGTGCTAATGACAATGTCCTTAACGTAGGACTTTGGAATGGTGAACATAAAGATTGTTATTGGGTAAACAGAGGCATAAAGATGGGCTATTCTTGACCAGAAACCTCCTTTAAACTGCCAGAAACATCCCTTAGTCTATCCTCAGTAATCAACTAACTTTTGCGATGTTTTGTTCACAGTCAGTTTAAGCAGCTTGCTTTAGCTCATAGTCCTCTACCCTATGACCTTCATATAGACTCTTCATGCCTATTTTCACAGTTCAGCTCTTCATTCTTCCCTCTTTTTCTCCTAAAAAGATAACTTTGGAAATTTGATCCCAATAAAATTTTATTTCTACAGGTGAGGAGTCCATATAAACATTATGGCAGACAAGAAAACAACCTGTGAAGAGGTGAGAACAAAAACTTGGTTCAGCCTGGCTGAATCAGCCAGGATGAATCAAATTTCTAGATAGTCTAATGTCAGGCATTTTACTAAAAGCATATTTAAACACAGTACAATTTGGAAAACAGATTTTCAGGCAACAATCATTTCAATTTCAGGTGCACAATATAGATACCCATTTGCAAAGTACACATGACCTTGAAGATGATTTCTGCAGCTTAAGGTCTTGGGATCTGGTATAGTCTCTAACTGAGATAACATATATACAGCACCAGGCTAAATACCTTAAGGATCGGTTCTGTTAACTGGGAACTAAAGATAAATGTCTAGGAGAGGAGAGTCTGGGGTTGTCATTCTGGGGGGATTTGGGTGAAGTCTGGCTCTCCTGATAGCAAAAGGTCAGCAGGTCATTATACGTTCACTCCAGCTCTCTTGGTGGAATGCAGGTATTTTATCTTCTCCATTGAGGAGATGCATCTACATGTTTAACATTTCTGGTTTCCCTAGAGATTTGTAGGTTCAACGACATATGTGCCTCCATATCTATCCATAGAATGGTTTGGTTGGATGGGTGGTTTTCGCTGTTTCCTCTTTTGCAGTGGTGCATTGTTGAGTCCTGGTCTCATGTCAGGAAGAACATAAATATTCCAGGCAGGCAGGACGACCCTTGGTAAGGGTTGCCTCAGGAAACCAATCATGATTTGTTTCAAGACTCTATGACAATATGTTTACCTTACACAGCTCCATTAGTCTAACCATCTAAACCTTGGAATTTTTGTCTCTCTGAGCCATGCTCAAACTGTAACTTGAGGGCATGAAACCATGTAAGATCATGAGGATTTCTATTCAGGGCTGGTTCCCTCTTATGCATTTGACAGAACCAGTCATACAGAATTATGAAAGAGGTTTTCCTGAATTAATCTCTAAATGCTTACTGCTTACAGTGATATTTCACTGAAAAGGTGTTTTTATTCCCTAACAACATGGCTGCAGAAGCAAAACATAAGAGAAGGAATGAGGCTTTAAACTCAGGAAGCTCTACCCTTAGTGATATATATCCTCCAAAAAGGCTGAATTACCTAAATTTCCCCATATGGAGCTGGCAACTGGGGAAAACCATTCAAATGCTAGAGCCTGAGGAGGACATAACTCATCTGTGGTGACAACTGGCCTCTGGCCTCATTGTAGGGAATGATTTGGTTGTATTAACTGAGCTGTGGAGCCACGCACATCTCCTAGTAGAGAGCATGTGATCAAGAATAAACCCATACTTCATTAAATCTTTGTTAGGCTATTTTTATAATAGCATCAGAAAAAAAAAAAAAAAGATACAAAGACATTGTGCTCACATTTTTCTATTATATAGTAAGAAAAAAATCTATTAGATGGTTCTTTTTATACCCAGGATAATAAGCATAATATATTCTACTATAGATTAACTCACCTTATGCAAATACGTGGTACTTTTAAAAACATTTTGCCTATGTTTTTCTAAGAATGAAATGTAAATTGTGTAAAAATAGAAAGAATGTTAGGTAAGAAGTTAGAAATTTAGAAACTGAAGCTCTGGTTTAATGCAACATTTTTTTTTAATTTTTTATTAATTACACTTTATTCATTTTGTATCCCCCCATAAACCCCTCCCTCCTCCCCTGCCAATCCCACCCTCCCTCCCCTTTCTGCATGCATGCCACTCCCCAAGTCCACTGGTAGGGGAGGTTCTCCTCTTTTTTCTGATCTTAGTCTATCAGTTCTCATCAAAAGTGGCTGCATTGTCCTCTACTGTGGCCTGGTAAGGCTGCTCACCCCTTAGGGGGAAGTGATCAACGAGCAGGCCAATCAGATTATTAATGCAACATTTTAACAACTACTGATGCCCAAGAGGTTTACAGGTTTCTACCTGTAAAGTAGGAAAGTTTGTACTTTTTCAGATATTCTTGTTAGATTTCATAAAGATAATTACTGTGTTCATGTTTTCTAACAAGGAAACAAAACAACCAATTACAATGAGCAAGTAATTACTATAATACATTTTTTAAAATTTTTTATTTTACTTTTATTAATTACACTTTATTCATTTTGTATCCCCTCGTAAGCCCCTCCCTCCTCCAATCCCGGTCCCACCCTCCAACCCCCCCCTTTCTGCATGCATGCCCCTCCCCAAGTCCACTGATAGGGGAGGTCCTCCTCTCCTTCTTTCTGATCTTAGTCTATCAGTTCTCATCAGAAGTGGCTGCATTGTCAAGGTTCTAGGTTATCTCCATGGTTAGTCCTTGGTTGGAGTATGAGTCTCTGGGAAGTTCCCTGTGTTCAAATTTTCTTGTTCTGTTGCTCTCCTTGTGGAGTTCCTGTCCTCTCCAGCTCTTACTATTTCCCACTTTTTACATAAAATTCCATTCACTCTGCCCATCAGTTGGCCATCAGGCTCAGCATCTGCTTTGACAGTCTGCACGGCAGAGGCTTTCAGAGGCCCTCTGTGGCAGGTTCTGAGGTTGTTTCTTGTTTTCTTCTTCCGGCTTTCAAATGGCAAAAGATAATCCATGACTGACCATGCTGCTTTCCTCTTAAAACTCTCCATTAGATATTTTACAAACAGTTTGGTTTTATTACCTTTATTTCAGCCATAAGTTTTTGTCCTGTTTAATTGTTCAGTTGCTCCATGTTTTTGTCCAGAAGCTGAAATAATCTTTACCGTTTTGTCCAGTTGAGCAGTCTTCAAGCACATCAAATAAGAATATTCCTGTTAACACAAGGAGTTGTGAAATGTGACATGTGTTTGAAAATGAAGCTTAATTGATCTCATAATTTTTAAACACTGGTGTTAGCGTCTCTCTCACATTACAGTGGTGACAAGAATGAATGGTGAAGAGAACTTCACATGCGGTGTAACCACTTTTTTTTTGGTAAAGAAAACTATCTACCTGTTTTTATGGAAGAAGAAAATTCCACTCTGATAGGAGTATGTGAAGAACACCCATTATTTTTAAAGTATCAATTACAATATATATATATATATATATTAAAGAAATATATACATATATAAAGGAATATATATATATTAACCATTATTACATGATTAACCATTAATGGTTAATATATATTATTATATATAATATATACTATTATATATTAATATATGTATTATATTATATTATATATAATATATATAATATATTATATATAATTATATATAATATATGTAAATATATAATTATATATTTATATTATATAAAATATAATATATATAATATGTATTATATTATATATAATATTATATATAATATATAATATATATTATTATATATAATATATAATATTATATATATTAATATATGTATTAACCATTAATACATGATTAACCATTAACCTTTAATGGTTAATCATGTATTGGTGTTAGTAAAATTTTACAAAATTAAAAAATATATATTTAGTTTTCATTTTTTCAAAGGTTCACTGTTGAATTAAATAACATAGGCATTTGAGAAATAATTTCTTCTGAAATGCAGGATGACCATTAATGGAAAACCATCAACTATACATGACAACATTTTGACTGAAGATGCATTGCTGTTCTTCTTCAAATCGCCCTTTACAATAAAACTCTCTACTGTGAAGCCAGTCTTTACACATATCAAATTCTAAATTCTCAGAGTACCCATAACAATTAAGGGAGAAAGCTAGTGGGTAATGTGAAACAGGGAATCATAACTCTTTTTCAAGATATAAAATATATATTTAGGTAGTAGGGGTGGTAGAGTTCAGAGCACAGCTCTTATGGATGTTTGTAAGATAAGGAAGAACCTAACAGAGAACAGCAGTATGAGAATAGGGTATAAAACATAGATGGAAATAAGATCTATAGCTAGTGATTGTGACAATGTCATTATCAAAATTATTCAGGTTAGTAAAAACGAAAACTGAAGCAGGAACTGAAATATATTGTGCCAATTTAAATGTTGTCCATTGAAGGCATTACAGTGTCACAAAATATCTGCATGCTATCAAAATCAAATCATATATATATATATACATGACAGTAAATATTTGGCAAGGGTTACAAACTCAGTGTCTTTAGGTATAGTCAGACTACGACAGTCTGATGGAAATGTAGTTAGTTTTTACTTAAGTTTTTCAATTTGACATATTTATTGTACATTCCTGTGTTACATACTCTTCTAAAAACTGAATTAAAAAGACTTTGAAGGTACAGAATTTGTGCCTTCCTCCACAAATTACACAAGACTGGGCTGGTAATATTCCATTGTAAATGGAGATGGGCCTCATGAAACGCCATTGCATCCTGAGGAACCATTTGGAGTTAATGGTTACCAGGAGGAAAGGAAGGCATTTTCTTCAGAAGTGTAGGCACTGGTTAGTTTCCCATGCTCCAGTAAATAACCCTCAAAACTCTCCTTATCTAAAGAACCCTAATTAAACTCCATGGGTTACACATGAATACATAAAACATGGGAAAGTCGAAAAGTAGAAAACACATGAGAGTAGAAAAGGAACTTATTAAAAAAAATCAGTGGGTGTTGGAGAGGGGAGTTGAGATTAAAGAATTACATATATGATCAAAATACACTATGTACATTATGGAATTGTCGAGCGACAGAACAAGAAACTTTGAACACAGCGAACTTCCCAGAGACTCATACTCGAACCAAGGACTATTCATGGAGATAACCTAGAACCCTGACAATGCAGCCACTTCTGATGAGAACTGATAGACTAAGATCAGAAAGAAGGAGAGGAGGACCTCCCCTATCAGTGGACTTGAGGCATGCATGCAGAAAGGAAGGGGAGGAGGCAGGGGCTTATGGGGGGATACAAAATGAATAAAGTGTAATTAATAAAAGTTAAATAAAAAATAAAAATAAAAATTTTGTTAAACGTTTGTCTATAAGGAAATCATCCTTTAAGTTTAAAAGATATAAACACCTGAAGTTGTGTGTTTGCATGTGTGTGTGTATAGGTATGCTTTTGTGTGTGTGGTACTGTACATGTTGTTCATGTAGATTTCTGTAGGAAGACTTCTGAGAATTTCCTTAAACATCTGATAACAAACATTTTCATGAAATTCAATGACTCTCTGACTTGAAAGAAAACAACACTGAAGTCAGAAGTGTGACAAATTTCCCTGGTAGCTGTAGCCAGCATTAAGTCACAAAATAACGCAAAATTGATTAAATGCCTTATTACTTTCTTATGGCTTTGAGAAACATACTTTTCATCTATAAACGATTGGCTTATATTAAACTTTAGAGAAAACATTAGTAAATACATTAAGATAAACTCTTTAGACAAAGATGTAACATTGTATAAACAGTAAACATGTTATCTTTCACTAGTTTCACAAATACTGTTAATTTTCATGTAATATTTATAATTTATGAGCAATTTTACTTATCCACTTACATTTTTATGGTATAGACATCCATTACGCTTAGTTTCTTTTTTTTAAGACTTATTTTTATTTTCTGTTTATATGTATGTGTAAAAGGTGCCCACAGAGGCCTGTGTGTTTTTGGGAACCAAACTCAGGCCCTCTGGAAAAATAGCAAGTGCTCTCAACCTCTGAGCCATTTTCCAGCTCCCCAGAAAATGGTTTTGTTAGACCTTATTCTAACACATTTGAGAGCCCATAGAAACTGGGTAGCGTTAATCCAGAAAAATACTGAAAATTGAAAGAAATCATGTGTTGCAGATGATGTAAAATTATCACACAAGCCAGGCCCTGTGTGTTCAACAGAAAAACACTACTTATGGCTTCAAGAAATACAGAATGAATGGTGTCTTCACTCTTTGACCTAGAACCTGAAGAAATATCCTGAATATCTTGACAAGTAAGTGCAGAGCTCTCTGGCTTCTAAAGCAGTTCACCTGGTGACTTACTAAGCTGACAACACCAGGACCTGGAAAAGCACCAAATCCGCCTAGGCCACTGAGCACCCTACTTGGGAAATCTGTGCTGGACAGTTGGTTCTCCTGTGCCCGTGTGACTTCTTGGTGCTAATGCAGAGTCAGTATCACGAGATGGTGTCACACCAAATGGTACTAAGTCGAAATCCAAAGTGCAGTTTCTACAGCAGGGCATACCATGTTTGCACCATGGCAAAGCTGGGGTGTGGGACATAAATCAAACTGCTTTAAGTTCAACAACTGTCTATGGAACACTGTATTTGTCTGCCCAGGCAGCCTTAACAAAAGATTATGGTTAGGTTACCTTACACTTAGTTTCTAATAGTAGATATAAATTTTGAAGGAAAACCTTTTTCTTATTAATGTGTTCTGGGAAAATGCTTCAGAACAAGATATTTGAAGTGAGATCATCTAATTTAATATTGTGATTATAATATTTTTTTATAATTAAGTGATTTTGTTCTTATTTGATGATCTAATTTATATTTTCTTTAATTAATTTTTGGCTTTATAATGGAGAAACTTTTTCTTTTTTTATTATTAGTTACATTTTATTAAGTCTGTATCCCAGCAGTATCCCACTCCCTCATTTCCTCCCAAACCCTCCCTCCCTCCCTCATCTCCTCCCTCCCCCTTTCCAAGTCCACTGATTGAGGAGGACCTCCTCCCCTTTCATCTGACCCTGTTTTATCAGGTATCTTCAGGAATGGCTGCAAAGTTCTCCTCTGAGGCCTAGCAAGACTGCTCCTCCCTTGGGGAGTGGGGAGGTTAAAGAGCAGAGGTTCTAGGTTATATCCATACATGGTCCTTGGTGGAGTGTCAGTCTCAGAAAAGACCCCTGTGCCCAAATATATTTGGTCCTTGTGGAGCTCCTATCCTTTCCATGTCATACAAATTCCCTAATGGGGAGATTTTTTATCCTTAAATTAGAAAACAACAATTTTATATTTCTCTAGAAAATAAGCACTTGCCCATAATTACAAAAAAATGCAACTTAGTTAAAGTGTGATATTTAGCTAAAATTTCCACTACCTGGAAGCATGTGGGAAGTGAGTCTCATGATGGACTACAGCTGGTTGGCTGGTGAGTGTGCTCATGGAAAATTATTCTGACTGATTATTGATATGGGAAGACCTAGACCACTGTGAACCGCATCATTCCCTAAATAGGGGAGTATGGACTGAACAAATACATTTGTTTCTCTCTCCTTTGCCCTGCTATGTGGTTTGACCTGATTCAAGTTTCTGCTTTGATGTCCCTGCAGTGAATGACTGTCACCCAGAATTGTAAGCAGAATATATATTTTCTCCTGTGAGCAGCTATTACTAGCAAACTTTTCTCACAGTCAAATAAATTAAATTAGGGCAGTAAGGATAAAAACTTCAATTCTTATTGTAGAAATTAGTATATAGTTCCCAGAACATATATGCTAAGATAATAATATTTTATAACATTTTTAGTATTCCATAACAGTGCTTTGATAAAATAATCAATCAAATCCAAAACTTCAATTACATATGATATCTAAAGATTGAATGGAGACAAATCTATTTTCAATTCTTTCTTGTACTAACATGCAGGGGATTTTTTTTTTTTTTAGATTCTATAAGGAAGAATGCATTAAAGGCCAAAGTAATAGATTTCATAGTTTGTATCTCTTGTACCAAAGTGTGTTTTTAGTCACAAAAAAAAAGAAAAAATCTATAGCCAGAAGTTTAACAATTCAAGTACTGTGTAACAATAAATTTTTGTGAGCGCTATTGAAGATTATGCTTCATAGACTGTTCTAACAAGGAATAGATATAATGTTTATCCACTTGAAGGCAATAGATAGATAGATAGATAGATAGATAGATAGATAGATAGATAGACAGACAGGGATATAGAGTGAATGGGATGGTCATGATGGGAACTCTAGAGCCAGGCTCTCTTGTGGGCATTTGTGGTGATGCAAAGAACTCTGGATTCAGAATCTCTTGAGGGCATGTGTTTATTATTATTATTATTATTATTATTATTATTATTACTATTATTTACTAAAATTTATTCACTTTGTATCCTGGCTGTGACTTCCTCCCTCTTCTTCCCCTATGCCCCTCCCCTAATCCACTGATAGCCAAGGTCCTCCTCCCCTTCTATCTGACCCTAGCCTATCAGTTCTCCTAAATACTAGCTTCATTATCTTTCTCTGTGGCCTGGCAAGGCTGCACTCCCCAGGGAGAGGGAGCCTGCCACTGAGTTCATGTCAGAGACAACCCCTGCTCCCCTTTCTAGGGAACCCACTTGGAGACTGAGTCTATGGGCTACATCTGAGAAGGGATTTTAGGTCCTCTCCATGCATGGTCCTTGGTGTGGGTATCAGTCTCTTTAGGGCTCCTAGAGCCCAGTTATTTTCACTCTGTTGTGCCCCTTTTGGAGCTCCTGTCCCCTCTAGGTCTTTCTATCTCCATCTTCTTTCATAAAATTCCATGCCCTCTTGAGGGTATTTATATAAGATAAACACCGTTTCTCTTCTTTGCTGAAGCAATAAAATACATAACAAGCTACAACATAGGCAGACTGATTTAAAATAATACAGGCTATTTGAGAAACTAAACATTTGTGATTTTATTTTAAAGCAACACCAGGTAGCACTTATCCTGGAAAAATAAATAAACAAGATGCACCTGGTAAATATAAATTGAAGCTTTATAAAATCTACAAGAAGATGTGCTAGACTTTTCATGGATTTATTTATTTATTTTGTAATGAATTTACTTCTTACCAGGTCTCATAGAGCAAAGAGAAGCAGTGAATAGATAACACTGCTTCAACTGCTGATAACACCTGCTGAAATGTGAGAACTATGTCAATGGCAAAAGGGGGCATCAGTACCTTTTAAGGAGGGAGATTAAGTAGGGAGATTGTCTAGGTTCACATGTCTACAAAATATGTACTTAAATTTGATAGTTGCAGATAAATCAGGTGTTATAGAGGAAGGTGAGCACTGGAATTATTTTGTTTGTTTTGTTTTCCATTACTGACTTTCAGGTATTCATAGCTGGGAATCCCATTCATTTATCATCTTGAATATGAACTTAGTGAATGAGTACTGGATAAACCTGTCCTGAAATACCATACTGTCAATGTCTTAACTTACAAATGCACTACACTTTTCAGTAAGAATGTGAAAAAATAATTATTATATACATATTTTAGGTATGCTTAATTAACATGCATTGTCAAAATCATTTGTTTTTATTTCTCAAAAAATTTTAATCTGATCAGTTTTGAAATTAATTGATTTTGATTTCTTCCTTAAATATATAATTACATTGATTAAAAGAGTATCCTTCTACAGTTTGTAAGATGAAGATTCCTGTCATAAAATAAGCACCTAGGGAGCAGACAGCCAGGGATTCATGTCTAGGAAAGTAGATGTCATGATGTTCTGGTACCAATAGAAAGTCAATAGTGATCTATTTTATCGCTTGTCTAAGTGTTAGTGACTTTTGCATTCCTGGAATAGTAGTAAGGTTTGTCTTGAAATTTTTGGCAGTTCATTGCTTTTGAACGAATACTTCTGTGGTTTTGTCTCTATTATTAACAGTGCAAATAAGTTTCATTCCTCTCACTTAATAGAATCTAGTAGCAAGCATGTGTCAATCTGGAGGACCCATTAACCTCGCCATCTTTCTGTTTGTGGCCCACACAGCCTAATGAGTTGGCACCAATGATATGAGTTGGAGTGATTTAAAATATCAGTTCAGAATCCTATAACTTGAAGCAACTCATCCTTCAATAATCGAGTGAATAAAACCAACTTAGCTTAAACAGTGATGCTGTTTTTCTCAGTCTTTTGTAGGCATTATAATTAGTTATTTATAATTAGTATTTTATTGGTGTCTGTGCACCATTTTGCAAAGCATCATGCAGAAACTCTGATGATTGGTGGTAATTTGATAAACATTCAGAACCATTGCATTAATTATATGCCTTCCAATTACATCCAAAGTTAATGAATGTATATGAATATAGTGGAGATGAATTAAAAAAAAAACAGCTAACCCTTAATTATAAGACAGGTTTTTTTTCCCAATATTCTAATTATAGCTCCCTTAGTTATCAGGTTCTAGACAAAGGCAGGCTTATCTAAGATACTAAATGGGAATATTACCCATTCAATAGATTTTTTTTCCTAAGCAGTAGTAATTAATTCAAAACAATAGTCAATGGAATTTTTTGGATAAAAAGTTAAGAATATACACTACTTTGTAGACTAAAAGAAAAGCAGGAAAATTATTTAAATCTAGTAGCAATAAAATCCTGACATAATTATAGATTCTCTTAAAAGGATATATATATATATATATATATATATATATATACCTCTGAAAACACTCTCCTATACTTCACTCCCACATACATGTATGTATATATGTATGTTCGTGTGTTTGTGTCTTTGTGTGTCTGTCTGTGTGTAAAACCTTTACATGACTGGGGCTATAGCTCAGTGGCAGAGTGCTTGCCTTGCATAAATTCTTCCCACTTTGAGCTTCACTGATTTTTGTATTGCTGGTAAAGATATTAAGTACCTTGCTTTATTAGACTTGAAAATAGCTTTCATAACTGAATAATTATACTACTTTAAATATTTTCCTCTTTGCTATTGATGCACTTTGTTTTTAAGAGAAAATTCTGACCCAAATGACAAATTTCATATGTGATTTAATTGACGCTTCCTCAGAAAATGTTTATCATAAACTTCCATATATAAATCAATAAATTTAAGTCAATAAATTTTTCAACCATATACTTCTAGATTTTGAATATTTTCCCTATTTTTCAAGATAAAAAATTTCCCAGTATTTTATTGTGCAATATATTCAATTGTTTAAATATAAATAAAACACAGTAATGAGAAGCATTATATCAAAATTGTCACAGCAGATGGGGTTTCCTGGGAACCTTCTTGGTTTTTTGCTTTTTCTTGAAATTCTTAGCCTGTGCATTTACAATATAGTGAAGTTTCTGTATATCTAAAGCCCAGGAATTTTGCTTTATCCCATTTGTCAAAAGCTGCAATATGTATCATACTGCTAAAGGAGGTTTTAGCATATCTTACAATTTATTATTATTACAATTTATTACAATTTATTATTATTTGTCCACTAGACATTCACATATACACAAAGGAGAACAGGATTAACAGCAGGTGGGAAAAAAGAATTTCGCTTTTTAAAAAAGAGAATCACCATTATCTAATATGGTTAGATAATCTCATTAAAATCTCACAAATCTTTAAGCCCAATCACTATAATACCTCACACATTTAACTGACAAAATCAAGTAGTATCTGTTTACATTAAAATCATCCCCAAGCTCCAAGAATTTTTCTTCCTCCAAAGATCACTATACCAAGTATAACAGATTTAGATATAGCGCACAAGTCAACGTCTAATTTGGATACTAACATCAGTGAGCTTCTGTGTTTCAGATTAAGTAAACGTAAATTGTGAGCCCCAAAATATTAAGTATAAATAACGAAGAGAAAAGGTTACTAACCTTTCAAAAATTACACAGATTAATTTTTATGAGTGAGAAGTACCATTGATTTCCCTGGGCTTTTTCTACAATAAAAATATATGAGGAAATCAGAGGTGAAAAAGTGTTTATTATATATTAGCAAGCGTATGTAAGCAACTGACAAAAGTTAGGATGTCTGAGATGATAATCATCACATCTCTTCAAAGCTGGAAAAACTGTCAGATTTTTTTCAATAGGAAAAATATGAAGATAATTAATTTCAGATGAATGAATAGCAAATTATCACTGTATTTATTTTTGTACTTTTAAAGTAATTATTTTAAACTACCTCATCTCAGTAAAAATGGCTATGATGTAGGAATCTGACAACAAATGCTGGTGATTCAGTGAAGAAAAAGGAACTATTATTTTCTGCTGGTGAGAGTGCAAACTAGTACAACTATTCTGAAAATCAGTGTGGACATTTTTCAAAATTTCTAAATAGAACTATTAGATACATCAACCATCCCCCTCCCCTCCCAAGCATATGTTCAAAGGACTGTATATTCTACTATAGACATGGTGCATTTATATTTATCATTATTTTATTCATAACAGCAAAAATATAGAAGCAACATAGGTATCCTTAAACAAATGTATGGATAATGAAAAAATAGTATATATGTACAACAGAATCAATTGACATGACTTGTAAGTGGAAAGGCAAATACAGGAGAGTACATTACAAAGGGGGTTGTTTGGATGGAAATGACAGATTGGGAGAAGGATGTGTTAAAACACAGCTTTTTTCAACCCTTATAAAGGAACCTGCTCTTTGTAACAGATAGAGAACACTATAGAATACAACAACCAATCAAAATGCATAGCTATAATAGCAAGACCAAATAGATACACCTACTGCTCATGGGAAGTTACAAAAGATGGGGCACAAACATTATAAGAGCTGGAGCACCTAGGAGTTGGCTGTGAGATAATATGTCCTGGTAGTTATCGGAGTCTTACTAAAGTGACAGCCCAAATGTGAGCTGAACGTGGATGACATCAGTGAACATATCAAAGTGGACTGCAAAGGGTCAAGAAGCTGCAATCATACAAAAAGAACTGTTGGCATCTGAGGAAAACCTTGGAGCAAGAGACCTCCCCAGGGAAGAACATACCAATAGTCTGTGCAATGCAAAACATAAGCCTGCAAACATTTACACAAGTAATGTTATAATGAATGAGCAGGTTATATTTATAAATATATGAACTATAGTATGTTTCATGATAAAACATTTATGAAAAATAAGCTGCAAGCAAGAAGTGAATAGAACAAATGTGAATGGATTGTGTCTTGAAGCTTTCAAATAACACAGGTAAAAGTCGCCTCTTGTAGCCAGGAGAAACTTCCAGACTAGGGAGAGGAGCACCAACGTACTCATAAAACCTTCAACCCAAATTTTGTCCTGCCTTCAAGAAGTATAGGGCTAAAGATGGAGCGGAGATTGAGGGGATGACTAAACAATGCCTGTTCCAAATTGAGAGCCACCCCATGGGAGAGAGCCAACCCCTGATACTATTAGTGATATTCTGCTGTCCTTCCAGACAGGAGCCTGGCATAATTGTCTTCGGAGAGGCTTCATCCAACAGCTGATGGAAACAGATGCAAAGAACCACAGCCAAACAATAGACAGAGCTAGGAGAGTCTTGTGGAAGAGTGGGAAGAAGGATTGAGGGAGTCTGAGAGTTTAAGGACACCACAAGAAGACCTACCAAAGAAACTAGCCTGGGCCCACGGGAGTTCACAGAGTCTAAACTACCAACCAAAGAGCATGCAAAAGCTGGACCCAGAACACCTCCATACATGTAGAAGATGAGCAGTTTGTTCTCCTTGTATGTCCTCTAATAATTTAATCAAGGGTTGTTTCTGACTCCATTGCCTGTCTTTGAGCCCTTTCCCCCTAGCTGGACTCTCTTGTTTGACTTCAGTGGTAGAAGATGTGCTTAGTCCTGCTGTGACTTGATGTGCCAGTGTGGGTATAAACCCATGAGTTGGTACTCTCCAGAGAATGGGATGGCAGAAAGGGAGGCCAGAGATGAAGGGTAGAACTGAAAGGAGAGGGGGCTAGGGGCTGCTATCAGGCTATAAATCCATTAAATAAATTAATTGATGAGAAAAAAAAAATCTCTAAAGAGTGCCAGAAAATGGTAATGAAATATTTAAATATAAGAACAGTTCTCACACCCCACAGATTTCCTGATTCACATCACATTCTTGGGCATTCATATAGTTATCCTAGGTACCTTAATTTTCCATATTGTTCCACTTCTGTTACTACTTTTGCCATGTTTTACTGCTCTTTGGTTGGACATGGAGTACTTATATGGTCCCTCGAATGGAAATTCCTTAATGTATCAAATGTTATTACGGCTCAAATCATCGACACTCACTGTATCTTAGTAGTTTCAATTTTTTTCTATTTATTTAAAACAAACAAGCAAACAACACTCCCTCACATTCTGTGTCTGCCAGAGCTACTAAGAATTCCTTTACTTGGGAATTCCGATCAAACAAATCCACAGAGTTGCCTTCTTAGCAACCTTAAGAAAAGGGTACTATGTGTCAGCATATTATATAGCAATTGTCTGGCTCTAGCATTTGAAGTTGATATTCAATTCTAAAGTGAAAATATAATCAATTTGAAAAGAAAAGCTTATATAGCAAGAAAATAGGATAAACCATTCTCTTCAGGTTTAGGCTTGTATAAGAGATTGAAAGGCTGATAATAGAGTGAAAAGACATTTAAATGCAAGCATTTATTGTACTGTTCAAAAAGAGCACAATTTTACAGTTTTACTAATATTTAAAATAATCATTTAAAACTAGCCATATTTTGTAGTAATCCCAAAATGTAAATACATGTTAATATGTTTTGCATATTAAAAGGGTTACTATCTTAGTTTTCATTTGTAAAATGATATCAACACATACATATAAGTATTGTACTGTGTTATTTTTTTTCTTAGCATTCCATCAGAATGAAAACCTAAGTGGCTCATTTACTATAGCTAGGGGAGATTGTCATTTTTCTATGCTTGTTGTAATATCCTCTGTGGGTGAAAAAAAAAACTTATAAACAATACTATAACTCTAAGACAATGTAACTTTAGGTATTTCCATAAATGTCTAGAACAGAAATTTAAGTAGGATGTTTTTTAAACTTAGAAGTATATCCCTGAGAATTATCATTTGGGCAAAAGCCTGAAAAGAAATATGTATAAAAGAGCAAATTTTCCCAAGCTGCTGTACTGTAACCTGACATAATGGGTACAGGGAACTACCAATGAGGAGCAGCCCCCGGAGGCTATCCAGCCTAGTGATGAAAGCGCTTATGGCATTCTGGTGCAAGAGGAAGACATTGCCAACACAGAGTGGGAGCTTTGAAGTCTTACTATTTTCAGTCTTCAAGTTCCCATGTGTCAGTTCTGAAAACAAAATGTAGAGGGGGAAAAAAGACAGCTGTGCCAGAGTCTCCGGGAATAGTCCAAGTCGGTAGCAAATGAAAAGGCGTACTGTTGAACATATTGATTCAGTTTGTAATTTTCCCACTGCTTGTTACAATCCAGAATGCACTCAGATCTCTCCTGTCTGCAGAGCATAATGTGACATTGATCTTTTCATTAAAAAGTATTTGTTAGGATATCTGTTCACTTGAGCCTTTACATGAGCAATTGTTGCTTTCAAGTTCAAAGCTTAATGACGAAACATGTTTAACTGTATTAAACAGAACTTGGAGAAAGAGAGAAAAGCGAATAGCAATTTACTGCTAACAAATTTGGTGGCTCATCTAATGAAAATGCAAACCTGACAGAGATCAATTGTGAACTGTTCCATGTAAATCTAGTCATGTTTGATGAGGGCAACGGGCTCTTATGGCTTCTCTGATGCTATAAGTTTCATGTCAAGAAATTAGGATAAACCATTCTCTTCAGATTTATGCTTGTATAAAAGATGGAAAGGCTAATAACAGAGGGAAAAGACATGTAAATGAAAGAAGCTTTCATTGTGCTGTTCATAAAAAAATGCAATTTTGCAGTTTTACTAATATTTAAAATAATCATTTAAAACTGGCTATATTTATAGTAATCCAAAAATGTAAATACATGTTAATGTTTTACATATTAAAAGTGTTACTATCTTAGTTTTCATTTGTAAAATGATATCAACACGTATATTTAAGTATTGTACTGTTATTTTTTTTTTTCTTCGCTCCTTAGAGTCCTTAATTCCTTTGTATTGTTTGACTGTGGTCAAGGAAAAGATGAAGGAAAGACATGGAATAAAAGTTGAAAAAACATACAGAAAATAAATAATAATGTATAAGAAATGATCTTTTAATCCACAAAGGAAAAGTATGCTAGTATTGCATGTTTACTTTGTCATTATATTTTTGCAATATGCTGAGTGAGGATGATTACTAAGAGAATAAAGATATATAAAATATTTACAGGCCCAAAATAACTCATGATATATAAATATATCTCAGAAATGTGAATGGGAGCCTTGACAGGAATAAAACATAAGGACAGCATGGACCTGTGCGATAAGAGTTCTGCTCATTATTAAAGGGCTCTTTATTAAACGGCAAGTTTAAGGTATTCAAGAATGGACAGAGAGGGACGGAGATACAACTGCTGAAGAAAAAAATTACAGGAATGGTTGAAAAGTAGGGTCTGCAAGGGATCTAGAAAGAACATGTCTACAAAAAAATTCAAGGTAAAACAAGCAAAAATGTTTGGAAGCCCTTAACATACATTGTAGGTATCCATCATTCTAAAGAGGTTCTTTATAATTGTGGGGACTATCACTTGTTTTGTGTTCTTTTCTTTTTGCAGAGAAAAAAACATTGCATGAGTCATCTTTATTTTGGCAGAAATCTCAACGTACAGCTCAGAGAACATTAGTACATCGGTTGGAATAAAGCTTGCACATCTATTTGTGGTGTTGCAGTTCTTCCCGCAAAGCAAGTTCACCAGTAGCACTAACATTTTAACTCTTCTATTTTCAAGACACTGGGCATCATCTAATGCAGGCTTCCCTATTCTGAGACGGGTACAAGAACGGATGACATCGTCCTTTCCTTTGTCTGTAAACTTCTCACATTATTAATAGATCTCAAATGAGATTTAATTCTATATATTAAAAGTTTTTAAATGTTTGATTGTTCTATTATAAAACTAAATATGTTTACATAAGTAAATATACAAAAATATATATACATAAGTAAGTAAGTTTAAAAATCACTTTAAGCACTTAGAATTTAGAGAACTTTCAGCTGATTTACCAGCAGCATCTTATGGCTATGTGGTGTGTAAAGTCATAAAATTCGAGACTCACAAGTCAGTTATTAGTCAATAGCCTTTAAACTATTATTTTAAAGTTCATTATCTCAATATAACATTATTTCTTAAAATGTCTTAATGCTATATTGAAATAACAAGCTGTTAGTTTTTATTATTGTGAGACAATACCTAATACAAACAGCTTAAAAGAAGGGAAATTTATTTTGATTCACATTTTTCAGAAGTCTCTGTCCAAGGATGTCTGGATCTGTTGTTTTGTCTCTAAAATGTGGAAGAACAATAGCTCTGCATAAATTTGTAACTGAGAAGGCTGCTCACCTGAATGCACTCAGAAAGCAGACTGTGTAGGTATGTGTGTGGGGAGGGACTGTCAGATATAAAGACAGACAGACTGTTGATGGAGCTGTCCCCCTATGATCACTTTCTTGCAAAAAAAGTATCACCTCATCAGCTTCCACTATCTTCCATTATCCTATCAAATTAATCTGTCATGGCGTCAGATTCCTTTCTATCTAATTATTTCCTGAAGCTTCAACTGTGAGTGCTGCTATATTGGAAACAAAAATTCAACACATGAGATTTTGGAGACATTCCAGATCCAAACAATATCCTGTGACATTTTTTAAAGCTGTTTAAAAAAGGACGTTATATATGACCCTTTGTATATTTTAAATGTGATCCCATATGTGAGATGTGGGAATGCATTTAGTTTGTCCAGAGCTGATAACAGCCTTGTGAGAAGGCATGTGATCTTTGCGGGCTGGAAACTGCCGAGTGTGGTGGGCGTGGACCTTACAGCTTAAAAACATCCTTGTGCAGACTTTGAGAGGGTATAAATAGGTGGAGAGAGAGAGAGAAAGAGAGAGAGAGAGGGAGAGAGAGAGAGAGAATGCTCAGATCTAGCCCATGACAGGAGAACAATTGGACAATTGGAAAGGAAGAAATCAAAGTATCTCTATTCACAAATGATACAATAGTATACATAAGTGACACACAAAATTCTATCAGAGAACTCCTAGAGCTGATAATCACCTTCAGCAAAGTAGATGGATACAAAATTAACTCAAAAAAGTCAATAGCCCTCCTATGTAGGAACAATAAATGGGCTTAGAAATAAGGAAAATAAGGAAACAAAACCCTTCACAATAACCATAAATAATATAAAATACTTTGGTGTAACTCTTACCAAGTAAGTGAATAAAATATGTCTGACATATTTTTTTACATTTTTACTTTCTCTTCCTTCCTTCCTTCTTTCCTTCCTTCCTTCCTTATTAATTGTGTGCATCCTGTGGCATGCATCTAGAGGACAGAAAATATTTATCTCTCTTTTTTTTTAAGAGCATTTTTAAAAAAAATTTAATTTATTATGTATACAGTGTTTTGCCTACATGTAACACCTGCATGTCAGAAGAGGGCAGCAAACCTTATTATAGATGGTTGTGAGCCTCCATGTGGTTGCTGGGAATTGAACTCAGGACGTTTGGAAGAGCAGCCAATGCTCTTAACCTCTGAGCCATCTCTCCAGTCTGACATATTTTATTCTTCAATAATCGATACTTTATGCATACAATTAAAAAATATAACTTGTTCAATCTCTGTTTTGTTACTTGTATACATATTTTCAAGTCAGTCCAAATGGTATTGGGTAACCAACAGGTATGGTCTTCACTGGAGAAAATTCTTTCAGCATTCTTAAATTGACTGTACAGTTCCTGCTGTGTACACTACATCATGTTTACTGTTGTTGAGGAAGTCATTTTGGTGAGATGTTTTGGTTTTGGCTTCTGAGTCTATCAGGAGACACAGTCTCAGAGTACACTCCCTGATCCTCTGGCTCTTACAATAATTCTGTCTCCTTTTCTGAAATGATCCCTGAGCCCTAAATATAGAAGTTGTTCTATAGGCATATCCCTGGAGAATGGTCTCTATATTTCTGTGTTTTGATTGATAGTGGTTTTTTTTTGTTTGTTTGTTTGTTTGTT
This sequence comes from Psammomys obesus, assembly GCF_907164565.1. Lineage (NCBI taxonomy): Eukaryota > Metazoa > Chordata > Mammalia > Rodentia > Muridae > Psammomys > Psammomys obesus. The sequence continues at coordinate 9,768,452 of NW_026594083.1, read as the reverse complement.
TGTTTGTTTTTGTAATGGTCTGTTTGTGACAATAAGAGAAGTTTTGTGGATGAAGGAAGAAGACTAAACTTGTCTATCTATATAAGAACACATATGAAGAATGTAGTAAGGGATTATGTTGGAGTAAAAAAAAAGTGGCAGTTGTATTGTTCATAGTGTCAGGGGCTGGCACTCTCCAATATGGTGGGTCTTTCGTTAGTCATCAGTTGGGCGTTTCCTCAATCTCTGCTCTATCTGCTCTGTCTTTATCACTACACATCCCATAGGCAGGGTAAATTATGAGTAGAAAATTTTATGGGTGGTTTGTTGTTACCTGCCCTTTACTAGAACACTAGTCTAGTTAGATGTCTGCATCAGTCTCCATGATCACTGCTACCAGGCGTCTCTTCTTCAATCCAACTCATATCCTCCCAGGCGCATACCCAGACTTAAGTCTACAGCTTGTCACAGAGACATTCCCACCCTCAGTTTCTCTTTTCTCTACAGGGCTTCTGTCTCCTTACCTTTGTTCTCCTCAGGTCTGATCTCCACCCTCATAACTCTCTGTGACCCCTCTCCTACCTTGTTTCCTCTCTTCAGCTGTTACTTTTGTCTATTCTATCTCCCCTTCTGAGTGAAATTTATACATCCTCAGTTGGGTCCTCCTTGTTGCTACTTATCTTCTTTGGATCTGTGCCTCGTAGTAATGCTTATCTTGTACTATGTGGTTAAAACCACTTATAAGTGAGTATATAACACGTGCATATTTCTGGGTCTGTGTTACCTCACTCAGGATGATCTTTTCTAGTTCCTTCCATTTGACTGCAAATGTCATGATTTCTTTGTTTTTAATATCTGAGCAGCTAAGCTTGCAGACAGAAACCTGTCAGAGTTGTCCTCTGACAGTCTCTACCTAGCAGCTCCTCAAAACACATGGTGTGACTCACAAAACATTAGTTGATGCTTACAAAGTCTTGGGGAATAGTGGGAATGAAGACAAAACAACTTGGAAATGACAAGAGCGCCACAAGAAAAACAACAGAGCCAACTAACCAGGGCCCAGAGGGGTTTGTTGAGATTGAAGCATCAACCAAAGACCATTCATGAACTGGACATTGACTCCCTACAAAGATGGAGCAAATAGGCAGCTTAGGCTTCAGATGGTTACTCTAAGGAAAGTGGGGAATGCATTGAACATGGACTCACTTGCTAGATTTTAGATCACTTTTCCATGGTGGGACTGCCTTTGACAAGCAGAGAGAAAGAGGACACTTTCAGTCCTGATGCAACTTAATAAGCTGGAGTGGATGGCACTGGGAACTCCCCTTTTCCTTAGAAAAGGGGAGGGGGAGGGAGAAAGGGTGAGACTGAGAGGGGAGGATGGAAGGGGCTACAAGGATGTAAAATGAATAAAATTAATAAAGTTAAAATTAATAAAGTGAATAAAGAAAGAAAAAAGAAAGAAAGAAAGAGAAAGAAAGAGAAAGAAAGAAAGAAAGAAAGAAAGAAAGAAAGAAAGAAAGAAAGAGAGAAAGGTTCTAACCCTGGGTATTTGGCTAAGTTTTCAATACCAGACATGATTTCTATCAATCTGAGCAGGTTGTAAGTCCAATTGGAGAACTATTGGCTAACTGCCAAGGGCTGCACCCTTAGGGTTATCTAGACATGCAAATCATTGCTGTGGTTTATAGGTGTCATATCAGGGTAGGACTCTTGATTGTAGCCCTTCTTTGACAGCTTCTATGGAATCCTCTGGTACTGTAGAAGCAAGACCTCAGGAAGCTTTTAGGTCATTTCTAGATCAGATCTCTGGGCTCTCTCTGAAGTATACGGTGTCTTCTGCATTGGGGAATTACTTCATACATTTGGTGGTAAATCAATAAAAATGTTACTATCCTGTAATGTTTTTGGCGTCTCTCAGACAATATTGTCCAACAGCTTAAAAGAGGATTTTTCATGACTTATGTTGGCATCTTTTTTTCAATGATGATTAGCTCTTTGAGACAGCATTGTCAGCCCAAATAAAAATTTCATTTAAACTGTAAATATATATATATATTTATATATATATATATATATATATATATATATATAATATATACACACACACACAGACTTACATGTATTATAGGATATTTTAGATAGAACATTAATATTGATTATTTATTTTTCCCAGACATTCTCCCTCTTATTTTTACTCTCATCTCTTTTCATGTATCCGTCCTTCTCCCTAACTTGTCCATCAACATATTTTCCTCATTATTCATGTTTAATAAAATCTACCTAGGACATACAGAATTCATTTGAATTGGAAATTATCACCTTAGAACTTCTGCACATGTGTTGGTTTCATAGATTTTGCCTGTTTAATGAGTAAAATAACTAAGAATTTGGTATAAATTTATACAAAAGTCTTAGAATTTCTTTTAATTGAATAACTATCTGAATTAAATGCATGCAACTTCAGCACACTGCCATTGCTAATATTTTCTATGGTGTTGCTTTTTGAAGGAGACAAATAACCAGGAAAAAAAGCATAAAATGTACCAATATCTTATAAATTCTTTGTGTCTTATTTTTATTAAGCTTAATATTAGTCAGTGAAATTAAAAATTGATAATTCCTTCTTGTGTGTGTGACTAGTATATGTGTAGCCTTGCTGAAAGAGTTAAAACTATCTGACCATAAGTTTTGTAGAGATCTTTTTTTTAAAGTGTGAATAACAAGGTTGGAGAAGTGAGAGGTAGAAAAATGAGCTTTTTGTCAGAAGTTATTAAATATGTGAACAAGCTTCTAGAGGAGTGGGGAAAACTGGATGACTTTAGAAAAAAGAATGAACTATCCTCCTATCTGTTTTACAGATGATAGTGTGGGAGAGATTATGACTAAAGGCAAAATGATAGACCTGATGAATACAAATGGAATTTTTTAGCCCTGTGGGTTAAAGATTTATTTTGTAGGATATGATAAAATCAGATTTAAAAGTCATACCTCATTATAAAATCCAACTGGAAAAGAAATATGATGTTGAGATATTTTTGAACAAGAAAAATGAGAGAAAATGATTGTCTACTTCATGTTAATTCAGCTGGTCTCCATAGCATATGAAATAAAAGAGCTTTATATTCCAAAAACATCTAGGAAGTGCCATGAGAAACTTTGAAATGTGACAAGTAGCAGAGAGGGAAATGTCTACAAAATTCCTTTTGATGAGAATCCACCAGGGCTTAGTAAAACACAGAAATGGCCTCTTTTGTTTACAGAAAGTTAGCATACACAATAGTCCCTGTTGGGCTAATGGTGAGAAAAGCATGAAGAAATTTGTGGATGGGCTACAGTGAACAAAAGAAGGGGAATGCCTTCACAAGAAATAAAAAATAATAAAATAAAATGAATTTAATTAAAAAAAATGTCTTGGAGTAATTTCTGAGCAAGACTAAAGTAAATTCTCCAAGTTTCCAAGCCTCAACTCTATGACATCGGATATGAGGAACCATTACAGGGAAGAAACCACCCTTTGGCCATTAGTCTGGAGAGAGGAGAGACATTCATTTCGGTAAGTGACTGCCAGGAAGCTAGGCTTTTGGCTACTGAGAGTCAAATCAAGCTTTGGCTTTTTCCATAAGTATACAAGTGAAACCACAAGTTTATTGTGGTTATTTCTCCTGTATATTGGGCGACAATGAAAAAGCTTTCTCTGGATGCTTGCCAGATATGAAAAGAGATGTGTTTGCCTGCCGAGAACAGACCAGGTTATTTTGTTGTTGTTGTTTTGTTTTGTTTTGTTTTTGTTACTTGGCTCTTGGAGACATTGGCTGTGACCTACAGGCAGCATCATATGCTGACTGTAGCCTGCAGCCAAAAGTTGTTAGAATTACAAGTTCCACAAACACAAGTTAATTAATCTCAGCATCATCCATAAGCTTTGGACAGATACCAAAGACTCAAATTAAACTACAGTCTCTTTCCTCAGATTTAAAAAATTTCAGTACAGTTAGGCCTTAAACAGACCATCCTTCCACAGTGTTTCTGGACTTCTGATCTTTACAAAATAAAAATTAAAAAAAAGATATTAAATGAGTATTGTTTGAGCTGCAAAGCTTAAAGTGTCTTTCTAAAGCATTTCTTCCCTATTTGTTGAACTGTCAGTTATAGATTAAAGAAAATATTGCAATATAAAATTAGTATTGTCCTATCCATAACTGCTTTTTATTATCATAGACTCAACAACTATCAAGAAAAATGTACCCTGCCCAGATATTTTATTTTTACTTACATTTAACATGCCTTGTACATCCTCATCACCAATAGTTTCAAATTATGGGCTTAAAATTGAATTTCTTCAGAGCCAATAAGTCACACATATTTTAGACAATGTGTCTATGAGCATTTAACTAGATTTTTAAAAATATGTTATATTTGTTAAATTCTCAGAGACATGAATGAAGAACATTAATTGAGTTTTTAATTACTAAAACTTTATAATCCTGACAGTTATAATAGTTTCTCTAACTTAAAATAAATGCTTGGGATAATTAACTCATACAGAGAAAGGCTATCTTTTAGTCAATCTTCTGTAGCTCTTAGTCCATAACTGATTTAGTAATGGCTAAAGCATGTGAATCAGAGAAAAAAAAATCATAAGCCAAGAATAAAAATATAAGGAAACCAAGACTCTAAAATATCTTCCTCAAGGGGAAATCTGCAGTGATCCAATGAGCCTGATTCTAGTCGTAACTACTAATTCTCAATACACTGCTTTTGGTACCATGCCTTTCATCAGACCTTAAATCTTTTGTATATGTTCAAGAACCTAAGTAGACTATACCTGTGCTGTATAATTTCCAATTTATTTTCATCATTGCCATTTCTGGAAATGAGGTGAAAATATATATAACAATAACATATTTTCTTCAGTGGTAGTGTAATAACATTCTCTTAATACTGAATTTTATTTGTAGAATATAAAATCAGTCATTGGTTATTATTGCTATAGACACAAAAGTATGCAAAACAAAGAGATAGAACTCAGTTAGCCTTTGTAACATCCAAAACGGAAACCCCATCAAAGGTTGTGAGTATGATTCAGACTATGTCTGTAACTGTAATCTTATACAGAGAAGGTAAGATATTTAAGAGTAACTATTCTTGCCATGTTACCACTACTGTTGGTACATTACATTGTAAATTCAGAAGAACAATATTTGCTTTTTTATTATTAGTTACATTCTATTAAGTCTGTATCCCAGCTTCCCGCTACAACCCTCCAAACCCTCCCTCCAAACCCTCCCTCCCTACCACATCTCCTCTCTGCCCTTTTCCAAGTCCACTGATTGGAGAGGACCTCCTCCCCTTTCATCTGACCCTGTTTTATCAGGTATCTTCAGGACTGGCTGCAGAGTCCTCCTCTGTAGCCAAGCAGGACTGCTCCTACCTAGGAGTGTGGAGAGGTAAAAGAGCCTGCCATTGAGTTCCTATCAGAAATAGTCTCTGTTCCCCTTATTATGGGAAACCAATTCGTTACTGAGTTACCACAGGCTACATCCGAGCAGGGGTTCTAGGTTATATCCATACATGGTCCTTGGTGGAGTATCGCTCAGTGGTTAAGAGCACTGTTTGGTCTTCCAAAGGACCCAGGTTCAAATCCCAGCACCTACATGGCAGCTCACAACTGCCTGTAACTCCAATTCCAGGTGATTTGACACCCTCACACCAATGGACATAAAATAAAATTAAATAAATTATTTTTTAAAAAAGGGGGGCCCTGGAGAGAAAAAAACAGTATTTTCAATAATATCTCTTCTTTCAGCACTAATCATTACATATGTGTACTATAAACTCTTTCAAAACTGGCAAAGTATGATTTATGTGACTATATCATTATGAATGAGTGGAGTTGGGGATGGGATGGGTTTTCTGAAATTAATTTTTAATGTTCTTTCACACTCTAGCTCATTTTTTGACCTACATCCAAATGTATGACAATATAATAATCAGAGATGAGATATTTGACATGCTTGGAAGATCCTATTGGTATTGCATAAGAACAGTCCTTAAAGGCCCCTCAAGAACACAGGCTGGCTGCTTTTAAAGAACTGTTTGACAGGCTCAGGAAAAGTGTGATGTGATTTGGTCCATTTCCAATGGAATGAGCCCCACGGTGGTATGTTTCCTGTTACCTCTTCAGTTGTCTTCTTCACTGCATCTAGAGTCAGCAGTGTTGTTACTATGGGGATAAGCAAAAGCTTTCAGATGATCTCACATTCCAGGATCCATGATGAACCAGGATTAATTCTGAATTCTCACTGGGGATGAGCAACATTCAGAAGTCAGTTTGCCAGCAATCCCTCATTCTCATAGAACAGAGTCCTGCTGTTAGGAAAAACAACAACAACAAAAACAACAAATAACAACAAGAACAAACTCCACAAAAGGCTCCCATAAAAAGTAAGTGATTTTTCTCTCATGATGTTACAGTTTTATAGTCTTGCTCTCACCAGAATATATTACTATTAAAGGAAAATAAAAATTTTAAACACAAACCTCCCTCAAAGTTAAATGAAATTGATCCCACTGTGACATTGTTTGTAAAACCACTGCCTACAAAGCATGAATAAAAGAGAAATTATAGAAGTCTAGCAATAAATATGAAAAGTATAGATACAGTAAGATCCAACTGGGTTTTTGTTTTTATAGTTCCTACTATAAATCTTTTTGAAATAATTCATCTCTATACATCATTTTTTTTTCACTGCACTCTCAAAAAAATCAATGCATAGCTTGTTCTCTCACAATTCAGAGGAAATGGCAAGTTTCTTTAGACTTGTGAAGAACTATCACACTACCTATATTTCAATGATATTGTAACTATTTATCCTATGGAATGCAGTTCAGTTCCATAGTCACTTGTTCATTATGTTAAATGATGCTTCTTTGAGTAACTCTAATTGGTACAAATGGTTTTGTCCTTATTCTAGCCAGCAACCTATTTCTCTCTCATTGGGGCAGTTATAGGAAGGAGAAAAACGAGGATCCATAAGTTCTGTGGATGTAACTCAGTCGGTTGACTGCTTGCCTAAAATGCATGAAGCCCTGGGTTCTAACCCCAGCACTGATTAAAATGGGTGTGGAAGTTCATGCCGGTAAATCCAAGACTCTGCGGATAGAACCAAGAATACAAAATGTTCTATGTCAGCCTCAGCTACATACTAAGTTCTAGGTCAGATTGAGCCACATAAGACCTAGTCACAATAACAAAAAACAATACAAAGCTACAAACATGGCAAAAGGGCCATGGAAGTCTGTCTTCTGGGAATTAGATGGCCAGTACCATCTTGAAATCAGAGCAGCTGTGATTCCTTGTAAGAAGGGCTCATTAAATTGAGCTCACTCCACCCTCTCATGAAGGAGAGGGAGAGGTAATGGCACCCAATGAGAGCACACCAGCCCCTTGTCCCAGAATCTATCTTCAAGAATATAAAAGCAATAATAATTACTTGGAGAAAATATTATTATTCATTCCTAGTAACAAATACAAAATTATGCAACTTATTACAGTCTACAACTTTAATTTATTAAAGTTTATAATAAATCTTTCCCTTTCCCTACCTCTTTTCTTCCTCTCCTTCTCTCAATTTTCCCCTGTCAGTTTTCCCTGTGTGATGGGTCACTGAAAGTCATGTGAAGACTTTAACAGTCTCAATTCAGGAATGTCATTTTTATTGAAATAAATTCTTCTGATGTATAATTCATCCTTACTACAGTTATTCTTTCATCAACTCTTCCAAGCTCTCCCCCTTTCCCAGATCCACTACTCCTGTTTCCTCTTTTAAAAAGAACAGGCCTCCAAAAAACAACAGCCAAACAGGACAAAAAAAGATTCAATAATGCAAGGCAAATTCCCTCATATTGAGATGAGATAAGGTACTCCAATAGAAAAAAAAAAAAAAAAGAGTCCCTAGAACAATCAAAGATACACCAGCTCCCACTTTTAGGAGTTCCACAAAAATACCAAGATAGCAGCCATAGCATGCATAAAGAAGACCTGGTAAAAAATCATGCACATCCTGTGAGTGCAGCTTCATTCTCTGTGAGCCTATATGAGTCCTGCTTAACTGATTCAGAGAGGCTTATTCTAGTAGTGTCCTCCATCCACTCTGACTCCTACAATCTGTTCTCTCCACCTCTGCCAGGTTCCCTAATTTCTGAGGGAAGAAACTCAATGGAAAACTTCAATTTAGACTCTCTCTGCATAATGTGTGGCTGTAGGACTCTGCACCCACTCCCTTCCGCTGCAAGAGCAAACATCTCTTATGACAACTAGACAAGGCACCAATCTTTGAGTATAAGAGAACATCATTATGAATAAGTTTTCTTTTCTTTTTTTGTTTGTTTCTTTGTTTTCTTTATTTGTTTTATCGCCTGTTGTGTTTGGTTCTATTCTGGATATCTGGGCTATCAAATCTCAGGTTCCTGGCCCTCCAGACAATGTTGGGCATAATTTTCCTCTGGTGGGATGGGCCCCACATTAAACCTGACATTGGTTGGCCCCCTTGCCCAAGTTCTGTACCACCATTGGCCCAGAACATTCAGTATTGAGGATAGATTGTAAATTGAGGGCATTGTGGCTCCACTGATGCCCAGGTTTCTCTTTCCATAGCCTACAGAGTACCTTCCTGTACAAGTAGCCTGGAAGGGAGGAGTGAGTGCTTGATCTTGTCTATGCACAGTGAGCTGTGTTGATATTGTCCTGAGCAATGGGGCCCTGTTGTCAGTTTTCATAGAGTGACCCTCTGTTCTAGCGTCAGCTAATTTGCATATGGAGCAACACAGGATCCCTTTAGCCACCAACTCAACCAAATGAAACCCAGTCTCACCACTAGAAGATGTGCTTGGCTTCAAAAGATGGCTAGTTCATATTCCATATGCTCCGGTATTATGAGTCCTTCAATAGTGAGGACTCTCACAGATTTCGGAACGTTTCCACTGAACTAGGTTTCTGCAGTGCTCCCAGTTGCCCTCAGATTCCAACTGTCTCTTCTCATAAACTATCCCTTCATTTCTCAGCCCCGGCCTGATCCCTCTCCTCCAGTCCCCACCTACCCCCAATCCATCAGCAAAATCTATTCTATTTCTCTTTCCCAGGGGATTCATAAAAAACCCCTTCACTTAACCTTTCTGGGTCTGTAGACTGTAGCTTGATTATCATTTATTTACCAGCTAATATACACTTATAAATGAATTCATGCTACATGCCATATTTGTCTTTCAGGGTCTGAGGGTACCTCAGTCAGGATGATTTGTGTTTTTTGTTTGTTGGTTGGTTAGTTGGTTGGTTGGTGTTCCATCCATTTGCCTGGAAGTTTCATGTCAATTATTTTCCTTCTGATAGCCGAATAAATGCTTCATTGTGCAAATGTACCAGTTGTTCTTTATCCATTCTTCAGTTGAGGGAAATCTGGGTTGTTTACATTTTTAGGCTATTATGAATAAAGCTGCAGTGAACGTAGATGACCAAGTCTCTTTGTGGTAGGATGGAGTATCCTTTGAGTATATACCCTGTAGCTGGAATGGCTGGGTCATCAGATAGATCAATTTCCAATTTTCTGGGAAAACACCATATTAATTTCCATAGTGGTTGTACAAGTTTGCACTCCTACCAGCAGAGCAGGAGTGTTTCCCTTGCTCCACATCCTTGCCAGAATTGGCTGTCACATGTGTTATGAATGTTAGTGATTCTGACAGATGTAAAATAGAATGTCAAGATAGTTTTGACTAGCATTCCACAGTGGCTAAAGATGTTGAAAATTTATTTAGGTGTTTCTCAGCCATGTGAGATTCCTCAATTGAGAATTCTTTGTTTAGATTTATACCACATTTCTAATTTTATTGTTTGTTTTTGCTTGGTATCTAACTTTTTGAGTTCTTTTTTTTATTTCTAGATTTATTTTATTTTATTCATCACACTTTATTCACTTTGTACCCCCCCATAAGCCCCACCCTCCTCCTCTCCTGAACCCACTCTCCCTCCCTCTTCCTCACACATGCCCCTCCCCAAGTCCACTGATAGGGGAGGTCCTCCTCTCCTTCCTTCTGATCTTAGTTTATCAGATCTCATTATGAGTGGCTGCATTGTCATCTTCTGTGGCCTGGTAAGGCTGATGCCCCCTCAGGGGGCGGTGATCAAAGAGCAGGCCAATCAGATTATGTCAGAGGCAGTCGGTTATTAGACCTCTATCTGATGTGAAGTTTGAAAAATGTTTTTGCATTTGGTAGCTTGCCATTTGCCTGATTTTTGTATTATTTGCCTTACAGAAGCTTCTCAGTTTCGTGTGTTCCATTTATTAGTTATTGACTTTAGTGCTTACACCAAGTAACCTTGGATTCGTTCTTTAGGGAAAGTTGTCTTCTATGCTAATGCACGCAAGGCTGTTCCCTAATTTCTCTTCTTTTATGTTCAGTGTATCTGACTTTATGTTGAGATCTTTGAATCAATTGTGCTTCAGTTTTTGTGCTGGGTGATACTGGCCTTTTGTCATTCTTCTACATGCAGACATTCAGTTCAACTACCATAATTTTTGAAGGTGCTTTCTTTTAGCCAGTGTGTATTTCTAGCTTATAATTTTAATCAAAAATCCGATGTCAGTGTGTATGTGGACTTATGTCTGGGTCTTCATTTTTATTCCATTGACCCAATGCGTCTGTTTTTATGCCAATGCAATGTTGTTTTTATTACTGTAGTTCTATAATACAAAGTGAGATCAGGAATGGCATTGCAGTTCTTCTACTATTCAGGATTGTTTTAGCTATTCTGACTGTTTTGTTTTTTTCTGTAGGAAGTTGAGAACTGTCCTTTCAAAATCTGTAAAGAATTGTGTTGGAATTTTGGTGAGGATAATGTTGAACCTATGGATTGCTTTTTGTAGGATGGCAATTTTTACTATGTTAATGCTACCAATGCATGAGCCTGGGTGATCTTTCCATCTTCTAATATCTTCATCAAGGACTTGAAATTTTTGTTATACGTGTCTTTCACTAGCTGTTTACCCAAGATACTTTATATTATTTAAGGCTATTTTGCAAAGATTTGTTTCCTTGATTTTTTTCCCCTTCAATTCATTTGTCCTTTGTATATAGGAAGGATGGTGGTTTATTTTAGTTAATCTTGTATCCAGCCTCTTTGCTGAAAATATTTATCCATAATCAGTTAGTCTGTGTCTTTTTATTAGGGAATTGAGATCATTGATATTGAGAGATACCAATGATTAATGTTTGTTAATTTCTGTCATTTTGTTGTTCTTGTTTGTTTAAAATATTTCCTGTGACTTTGAGTTGTAGTTCTTCTCCCTGTTATTATTTTAAGGTTAAGTCTTTCCATAGTGTCATAAATTATTTGAACATTTTCATCAGGAACTTTTAGAGTTAACATTTTCTTTGACTGATGTATCTATTTTTTAAATTGTATCTTCAACAGATATGATTCTGTCTTTCATTTCATGAATTCTGTTGGTGATGTTGAAGTTTGCAGTTCCTGTTATCATTCGTAAATTTTCCATTTCCAGAAGTCCCTCATTTGTGTTTTTCTTCCTTTTTTCAGGTCTTGAACAGTTTTATTCATTTCCTTCAACTGTGCATGTTTTCCTGGCTTTCTTTAAAGTATCATTCATTTCCTCCAATTGTGTTTTCCTGTATATTTTAAGGGACTTTTTTTTCATTTCCTATTTAATTACCTCTATCATCTTTGTGTAGCTTATTTTAAGGTCTTCATCATGTGCTTCAGCTATGTTAGAATATTCAGGGACTGCTGTGGTAGTATAGCTGGCTTTTGGTGGAGATTTAATGTTCTGCCTATTGTTGTGTTGTTATGCTAGTGCCTAGGCATCTGGAATTGTAGTAATTATAGGCCTAGGTGCTGATTTCTGCATTTGTCATTGTTGGTTGAATGTTTTGTTCTTTGGTTTCTCTTTCTGATCTTCAGAGAGTGTGTTAGTTGTGTGTTGACTCTTTTCCTAGCCTGCTTAGCTGGTGTGTTCACAGGGGATGCAGAGGCTGGATGAAGGGGAGGCCAGGAGAAGATGGTCTGTTGCAGACTAAGAATGACCCTGAGGATTGGTTCTAGGAGAAAAGAGAGTGAGAAATATTTTTGGGCAACTTACCTGGTCTTTTGGCAGGCCAAGCCTGTGGTCCAGCAGGGTATATCTGCCTGAGTTTCCAGATGGAGCACAGTAATGTGGGGGAAGGCAGGCCCTGGGACATGGTCTGCGGGATACCAGAGAGGCATGCACAGTGGTAGAGGGAGGATGTACCTAGTGTTTTCTTGCAGTGCTAGCGTGAGAATTAGGTTTATAGGAACAGAGAGTGGAGAAGGTCTGAGGACAACATACCTGGTCCAAGGAATGCCAATACTTTATCTCTACTCAAGAAGCATATCTATTTATCGGTGAAAAAAAAATTTCTTTTGCTCTCGTTTATCTTATTAATAATTAAATTATGGGTTTAGGTAATGTCAGTAGAAGCCAGCATAGAAAAATCATTGAAGAATATAAATTTTCAAAAGACTTTCTTCTTACAGTTTCAGCATTTCAGGTTTCACAGTCAGGTCTTTGATCCTTTTGGAGTTGATTTTTTGTGCATGGTGACAGATTTCATTCTTCTATTTGTGGACATCCAGTTTTCACAACACTATTTATTAAAGAGACTTTTGTTTCTCCAGTATGTTTTTGGCATCTTTGATAAGCATGTGCTATTTAATTCAGTAAAAAATAATCAATGCTTCTGACTGCAAAGTTCTTTGAAAGGTAAAAAGAATCTGATTTGAACTTCAATGATCATGTACAGATTGGAATGTTTGGGTCCATATACCAATCATTTAATTATCTATAAAACTCCCTTAATATCCATTCTTTGCCCTCCTCTTTGTCTTTGATTACATCCTGTTATTATTGGGTGAAACGTCTTGGAATTTCTTAGCTTAATAGACCACTAGCTCACTAGCTTCCACTAACTGAAAGTTTAAGAACACCATCAAAGTACCTCTGAGGCTGATAGCTGAGTTTTTTATCCACCTGATATTTCACCAAATATTTTCAAAAAGTGTCTTGATTAAAGAGCTTCTTGGTTTGACTTCTATAACACTTCATGAAACTTCCCATACTGGAATACAAAATTTAGGATAAAGTGAATCTCTGTTTCCAGACCATGGTCACTGGTGCATGTCCAGAATAAACTGTGTTATTCCCCTCTGCCGTGAGAGCTGTTCTTGCATCAACACTGATACAGTAGAAGATGAGTGTGTGTTGCCAGAAAAGCTTCAACTTTATAAAACTAATAAGGCATATTGAAAACAAATATGGAAAGACAATGCAGACTGAATTGGCCTTAGAAACTTTGAAATAGCTCCAAAGAAGTAACTTAACCTATAAAACCCTTAAGCATTTTTGTATCATTATTACTTGAGATAACTATATATATATAGTTATTTTATATAACTATAACTATATATAGTTATAACTGTCTTTTATTCAGTTACTTTTTTCTGCAACTTATACCTTTAAAAAGTTTACAATATAAAAAACATAGTATTCCTAATACAAAAATCCTATGTGAATGGCTTAATTCATAATTAATGAGTAGGTTTAATTAGAGGCAAGGTAAAAACAGAGTGATTGATTTAAAGTTTATTAATTTATAATTTAAGTATTACTTTAAAACACACTGTACCCATTAAATGTGTTATGCATTATCTGAAGTATCATAAACAAAATATTTTTTAAATTTTTAAATGTATCTATACAGTAGCATGGTAAATTGGATTTGTAAAATTATAGCCAAGAATTGTTTGCATCATGGGCAAACGTTGTCTTGGTGCAGGTAGAGCAAAACACTTGGGCATTTATTCCTTGCAAATGTATTCTTTTCAAGCTCCCTCTACAAGCATTTGTTTGCTAGAATCGAATAGTAAGTCAATTTATCTTCAAAACACATTTATTTCCTTACCTGTAACTTCAAAAATCTACAAGGAGCTTTTGATAAAAAAAACAAAGAATAAACATCTGAAATAAAAATTTTAACTGAGACAATCCTGAAAAGAACTTTGCAAAGGAAAAATAGAAGTAAAATCCTACCTCAGCCCCACAGTTGTTCTGTAAATTATCAGTCACAACAAGGTTTGGTACAGAGGCTATCAGCTTCTGTGATGCTAGAGCTCTGGGTCATAGTCTTAAAGTAGTTGTGTGGGCAAAGAGCAGCACAGGAAGATAAGAATTATTATAGGAATATGAGAAGGAAAGTAAGCACATGGCAGAAGAGTCTGAATGACCTTTTCTGTCTCATTACTTCTAGCCCAATTAACAACTGCTTGTGTTATTTCTTCCCATAGCTGTAGACTTATATTTTTAAAGAATCACTTTAGGCTCCCAATTTACAATGAAAAGTCATATAATAATATCCATATAAATAAGATTGTATGAACACCTATTAGCTTCTCATTTCACTTTATCAGATTATAATTCTACCTAGAGCATCTTTGAAGTCAAGGCATAATCTCATTTATCAATAGACTGAGAAGAAAAGAAACAACAACAAAAGCAGCAACAACAACAGAAACCTAGATCTTTTAGCAGCTATTTGAGATTTAACTAGAGAGCTACCAAAATGGTATACCCAGCTATTGCTAACAAGTACTTAGTTATTTACTTATTTTAGAGTACTTCACTTTCTCCTAACCCCTATCTTTAAAGTCCATATGATACTGCATTTAGGCTGGTTATGTGGTGAATTTCCTTAATTTTATCATGCTCATGGCAGAAGAAATAGGGATTTATTGATCTGGTTTCTTATCTCCCTAAGTATATGCTTCTTTGTCTTTCCTATTGAGGCATGGTACTGTCCCCAGTGAGATACACTAACAATTATATTTGCTTGGGTTATTTAAATTGCATTTATCATCTTTACATATTAATGATTTATATAACGCTTCAAATTCTTGAAATTTTAGTGAACATACTATAAATTATGGCCCAAATGGATAAAAACAATAATCACTAAAAGAGAAATAAATAAAGATTCCAGAGATCTTTTCATATAAAATGAAACTGTAAATTGTTTTTGGCAGATAGACTACCCGATCTCAAGATCTCTATTATTTTTAATCTTTTTAAAATTATTTTTATTTTTATTAATTACAGTTTATTTACTTTGTATTCCCCCTGTACCTCCCTCCTCCCCCCAACCCCACCCTTCTTCTTCCCTACCCATGTCCCTCTCCCAGTCCACTGATAAGGGTGGCCCTCTTCCCCTTTCCTCTGATCCTAGTCTATCAGGTCTCATCAGGAGTGGCTGCATTGTCTTCTTCTGTGGCCTGGTAAGGCTGCTCCCCCCTCAGGGAGAGGTGATCAAAGAGCAGGCCAATCAGTTCCTGTCAGAGACAGTCCCTGTCCCCATTACTATGGAGGCCATTTGGACACTGAACTGCCATTGGCTACCTCTGTGCAAAAGTTCTAGATTATCTCCAAGAATGGTCCTTGGCTGGAGTATCAGTTTCAGAAAAGACCCCTGTGCCGAGACTATTTGGACCTGTTGCTGTCCTTATGGAGCTCCTATCCTCTCCAGGTCTTACTATCTCCCACTTCTTTCATAAGACTCCCTGTACTCTGCCCAAAGGTTGGCCATAAGTCTCAACATCTGCTTTGATACCCTGCAGGGTAGAGCCTTTCAGAGGCCCTCTGTGGTAGCCTCCTGTCCTTTTCCCTGTTTTTTCCTCCTTCAATGTCCATCCTCTTTGACTTTCTGAATGGGGATTGAGCATTTTAGCCAGAGTCCTCCTTCCTGATTATCTTCCTTAGGTGTACAGCTTTTAGTATGTTTATCTTATATGTCTAATATCCACTTATGAGTGAGTATATACCGTGTATGTCTTTCTGCTTCTGGGATACCTTTTCCAGTTCCCACCATTTACTTGCAAATTTCATTATTTCCTTGTTTTTATTTTTTTTATTTGTTTGTTTTTGGTTTTTGTTTTTGTTTTTGTTTTTTTATTGAGTAATATTCCATTGTGTAGATGTACCACAATTTCTGTATCCATTTCTCAACTGAGGGGTATCTGGGCTATTTACTTCTGGCTATTATAAATAAAGTTGCCACAAAACTGGTTGAATAGATGTCCTTGTTGTATACTTGAGTGTCTTTTGGATATATGCCTAGGAGTGGTATACCTGGATCTTGAGGAAGCGTGATTCCTAATTGTCTGAGAAGGTGCAAGATTGCTTTCCAAAGTGGCTGTATAGGTTTACATTCCCACTAGCAGTGGAGGAGGGTTCTCCTTTCTCCATAACCTCTCCAGCATGTGTTGTCACTTGAGTTATTCATCTTAGCCATTTTGATGGGTGTAAGGTGAAATCTGAGGGTTCTTTTGATTTGCATTTCTCTGATGACTAAGGATGTTGAACATTTCTTTAAGTGTTTCTCTGCCATTCAATATTCATCTATTGAGAATTCTCTGTTTAGTTCTGTACCCCATTTTTTTAATTGGATTACTTGATTTGTTGCTGTTTGACTTCTTGAGTTCTTTATATATACTGGATATTAGCCCTCTGTCAGATATAGGGTTGGTGAAGATCCTTTGCCAATCTGTAGGCAGTCATTTTGTTCTAAAGACAGTGCTTTCCAGAAGCTTTCATGAGGTCCCATTTATTGATTGTTGCTTTTAGAGCCTATGCTGTTGGTGTTTTGTTCAGGAAGTTGTCTCCTGTGCCAATGAGGTCAAAGTTCTTCCCCACTTTTTCTTCTAAGCAGTTTAGTGTGTCTGGTTTTATGTTGAGGTCTTTGATCCACTTGGACTTTAGTTTTGTGCAGGGGGATAAGTATGGATCTATTTGCATTTTTCTACATGTAGACATCCAGTTAGAGCAGCACCATTTGTTGAAGATGCTATCATTTTTTCCCATTGTATGGTTTTGGCATCTTTGTCAAAAACCAGGTGTCCATAAATGTATGGGTTTATTTCTGGGTCATAGATACCCACAAATTAATAGTGAGAGACTTCAACACCCCGCTCTTAACAATGACAGGTCAACAAAACAGAAATTAAACAAAGAAACAATATCTCTAACAGAGGTCATGAATCAAATGGACCTAACAGACATTTACAGAACTTTACAGCTAGACACAAAAGAATTTACCTTTTTCTCAGCACCTCATGGAACTGTCTCCCAAACAGACCATATGGTTGGTCACAAAGCAAGCCTCAGCAGATACAAGAAAATTGAAATAATCTCTTGTATCTTATCTGATCACCATGGACTAAAGCTGGACCTCAGAACAGAAATAGCAAAAAGCCTACACACACATGGAAACTGAACAATGCTACTAAATGACAGCTGGGTCAGGGAAGAAATAAAGAAAGAAATTAAAGTCTTCCTAGAATTCAATGAAAATGAAGACACAACATACCCAAACTTATGGGACACAATGAAAGCTGTACTAAGAGGAAAGTTCTTAGCAGTAAGTGCCTTCAAGAAGAAATTTGAAACATCTCATTCAAGTAACTTAATGGCTCACCTAAAAGCTCTAGGGGGGGGGAGGGGAAGAAGCAGACACACCAAAAAGGAGTGGACAGCTGGAAATTATCAAACTCGGGGCTGAAATCAATAAGTTAGAAACAAAGAAAACAATTCAAAGAATCAGTGAAACCAAGAGCTGGTTCTTTGAGAAAATCAACAAGATAGACAAACGCTTAGCCAAACTAACTAAAAAGCAGAGAAACGCTGTTCAAATTACAAAATCAGAAATGAAAAGGGGGACATAACAACAGACACGGAGGAAAACCAAACAATCATTAGGACTTACTTCAAAAGTCTATATGCCACAAAATTTGAAAATCTAAATGAAATGGACAATTTTCTTGATCGATTCCACTTATTTTTAATCTCAAAATGAATTTTTATATAAGTATCAGATTCCATAAAATCAAGAAATATATTTGTCTAATTAAAGATGTAAAATTTTAAATGCACATTTCTGATATAATCTCTTCAAATATAAAATTGCTAGAATAAAGAAAAGGAATGATAAGGAAATGGTAGTTTGAAGAACATAAATTTTAGCTATTTTTCATTTTCTTTCTAGACTAAAGCAGAAACAACAATTTCTCTGAGTGCCTGAGAACATTCCATGACACATTGTAGGTTTTTGTCTGTAGTCTAAACTCTCTTTTTTAAATTATTTTTTAATCACAAATAATTCATTTTGTATCCCAGCTGTAGCCACCTCAGAGTAAAAGACTGGAAAAATGTTTTTCAAGCAAACAGACTCAGAAACAAGCTGGAGTAGCTATCCCAATATGTAATAAAATAGAGTTGTAACCAAAATTAATCAAAAAAGATGAGAAGGGGCACTTCAGTCTCATAAAAAGAAATGTCCACTATGAGGACATCACAATCCTGAATATCTTTTCCCAAATACAAGAGCCCCTGCATTTGTAAACAAAATATTATTAAAACTTAAATTATATATCAATTACAACACCTTAATGGTGGGAGGTTTCAACACTCCAACTCTCACCAAGGGAGAGACCATCTAGACAGAAACTAAATAGGGAAACAATTACAGAGGTCTTAAATCAAATGGACCTAATAGATGTCTACAGAACTTTTCACCGAAACTCAAAAGGGTATAACTTCTCAGAACCTTAGCGAACCTTCTCCAAAATTGACCATATAGTTGGACAGAAAGCAAGCCTCAACAGATAGAAGATCGAAATAATCTCTTGTATCTTATCAGACCACCATGGCCTAAAACTAGACCTCAGCAACAACAGAAATAACAAAAAGCCTACATTCACATGGAAATTAAACAGCTCTTCACTAAATGACAGCTTGCTCAGAGAAGAAATAAAAAAAAGCAGCAACGACAGACTTCCTAACATTCAATGAAAATGAAGCACAACTTTCCCAAATTTATGGGACACAATGAAAGCAGTGCTAAGGGGGGCCTTAGACTTAAAAAAAAAAAAAAAAAAAAAAAAACGGATTTAGAATGAAAGATACTCCAAATTTCCTAAGAACCAGAATTTTAGTGTAGCAGAGCATTCTATCCTGGCATGAATCCTATGCCAACTGTTCTGTGTGAGTTTTGTTCTGTAGTAAAAGAGTAACAAGACATGGGAGAATCAAATTTGTTTTCCCTTCTGGGACAGATTAAGAGAGGAAAACAGATGGAAGGTAAGTGACTAAAACCTTTCTTTCTCCCTCCTTTTTTTTTTTTTTTTTTTTTTTTTTTTTTCCCCCCCCTCGAGTCTGTGTTAAATAGCCGAACTGAGAGGAAAAGTAGAGTGGTTCCATGAGTATAACTCTGCTGAGTATGTGGATGGAAAAGTATCCCTATCAGTTTGTCAAATGACATCGGTGTTGGCGGTGCCATGACAACTGTGGCAGTACAGAGCTCTTCAGCAGGAGACAGCCAGGTAAGATTTACAAACATGTGCCTGTTATATAAATGAGGTTTTCTCGGACTACAGCCACAGCTCTCCTTCTCTGAGTTAGCTCACTTTCCGTAGTTTGTTTCACACACTCCATTAGGAAAAAAGCATTTGACTAGGTTAGTGGTGCATGCCTTTAATTCCAGCACTTGGGAGTCAGAAGCCATTCTGATGTACTTAGTGACTTCTAGGCCATCTAGGGCTACACGGTGAGACACAGTCTCATAGAAAATAAAATAAAAGTGAACACATGAAACATTTGACTCCATTTTGAGTTTATATATTGAACCAAGATGACTCATCTTTCATTCAGTTAGACCTCTATGCAATTCCTAGAACTTTCTTGCAGCCCTTGAAACTGTTTGTGGCCATTCTGGAAGCCACACAGATATATATGTATATAAAGTGATAGTAAATAATTATATACAAATGGATGGTCAACACTATCTGGTGTCTGGTGTGTGATTTTGGAGTTAATATCTGTAGTTACAACTGGAATAAAATCACCCTTATTTACCTTGGCTATCCATTCACCAAAATTAAGTCTACTTGTTGAATGGCAGGCAACAAAAAACATTCTGGTCTGTTAACATATTACTCAATAAATTGTGACATTTCTGACATGGCACATTCACAAACATAACCTAATATGTGTAGTGGCTTATATGTCTCAAGGGCAATGTTGTCCTTATTGCAATAGAAACTGTGTGTCCCCTAGTTTAAAAATTTACTGTTATCCTAGAACCACAACATGGTACCACCTGAGACAAGAGGCATCATTACTGAGGATATTTAGAGAGAGGTTATCAGTTACACCGTCATATAAGTTATACCATATATGGGAGCAGTACCTCTGGTGAGAGGTTGTGCCTCACATACAGAAATATGAAATGGAGTCCTGTCTGAACTTACAGACAATTATGTTTATTTCCCTCAATAACCTTATATTGGTAGTTTAAGAAATGAGCAAGTGAATATTTACTTAACGTAAATTGCCAACTGCAAGAAATCAGGTCATTTATTTTATGTGTTTTTTCCGACAGTTCATTTTAAAAACTTCAAAGCATACTGCTGCTCAGCAAATTGACATGTCAGAAGTAACCTCCAGCATTCCATGTGGTGTTGCTTCTAATGCACCACCAAAAACAGCTAAGAGAAATATTAAGAAAGCAAAAAACTAAAATCTGAATAAGTGTGTATTTTTTTCTTTTTTCAAAATTTTCTCTCGTATATTACATACCCACTGTATTTTCCCTTCCGTTCCCTGCCCCAGTCTCTTCCTGCCCACCACCACTCTGCTGCCCCCCAGAAAAGAGCAGGCATCCCAACCAAGCACTGCACAGCAAGCTACAATATGACTAGGCACTTGCCATCTATTACATCAAGGCTGGACAAGGCAACCCAAGGAATCTTTCCAGGGTTACTCTCATAGATTTGTTGGAGTTTTAATTGCCTGAGCTTTCCACCTCAGCCTGAAATTCCCCCCAATACCAATCTTTGCCCACAGTATTTGCTCCCTCCTTCTCTCAACACCTGATCCTTCTTGTTCCAACCCCACCTGCCCAAATGAAAGAAGGTAGTTAAAAGTCATTGACTTATTTATGCTTGCAGGCATTTCTGTTACCTTGTCATGGGACTTGTGAACAAAATTAAATCAATTAAGATTTATTTCTTTGGTCTCCTCCATCCACTCTGGTTCCTACAATCTCTCCACTTCTTCTTCCACAAAGTTCTCTGATCCCTGATGGGAGAGATTTGATATAGACAAACCATTTAGGACTGAGAGTTGAAAGGTCGCTTGCTCTCTATACTTTGTTCCATGTGGGTCTCTGTTTGTGTTTTTATCTACTTAAGAAATAAGCTTCTCTAATAAGAACCATGTATGAATGTAACCTAGAACCTCTGCTCAGATGTAGCCTGTGGTAGCTCAGTAACCAATTGGTTTCCCATAGTGAGGGGAACAAGGACTATTTCTAACAGGAACTCAATGACTGGCTCTTTGGCCTCCCCACACCCCAAGGGAGGAGCAGTCCTGTTAGGCCACAAAGGAAAGCTTTGCAGCCAGTCCTGAAGATACCTGATAAAACAGGATCAGATGAATGGGGAGGAGGTCCCCCCTATCAGTGGACTTGGCAAGGGGCACGGTGGAGATGAGGGAGGGAGCACTAGTGTGTCTTGCAGGCAGACACCATTAAGAATCAAAGGGTTTTTAGTTGGTTTGGTGTTTACCTGTCTCCTTTGGTAGAATGTGAAGCATTCTACAGTGCCATAAATAGCTAGGGATAGAGAATCTATGTAGGTACCAGCCAGACTTTTCCCATGTTTGAGGTGTGTAGGTGTTTCCTTCAGCAATGGGAACAACGGTACCACTAAGCTTATGGAATAATCAATAGCTGATTTACAGCCCACTCCAGGAGACAGAACCACTCCCCTACATTGCTTGGATGCCCAAAATTCCAAGACTAGATAGGCCAAAAACCTATGGAAAAACAAAATACTACTGTTCTGCTATACTCATAGTTCAGTGTCTTTATTTTTTAATTTTATTTTTTTCTTATCAGTTACATTTTATTAACTCTGTATCCCAGCCATGTCCCGATCCCTCATTCCCTCCCAACAACCCATAGCCTTTGCCACAGCCTGGGTTGTTTAGGGATTCCCAAGGAGCCTATTTGGAAAACAACTTGATTAGCTGTAACCCAGTCCCAATTCTAGAAGCTTAGAAGCTTCATTTAGTGATGAAACATATACAATTGGGACTTCATTTCCTCCATTATCTGAGAATTTCATTTTCATATATACATATATATTATATATATATGTGTGTATATATATATATATTTTATATATATATATATATATAATTATTTATTACAATTTATTCAATTTGTGTCCCGGCTATGCCCCCCTTTCCTCCTAATCCCACCCTCCCTCCCTCCTCTCTCCCTATGCCTCTTCCTCCCCTAGTCTATCAGGTCTCATCAGGGCTGGTTGCATTGTCTTTCTCTGTAGCCTGGCAAGGCTGCACCCCTCAGGGGAAGGTGATCAGAGAGCCAGCCACTGAGTTAATGCCAGAGAAAGTCCCTGCTCCCCTTACTAGGAGCCCCACTTGGAGACTGAGTCTATGGATTACATCTGAGCTGAGGTTTTAGATCCTCTCAATGAATTGTCTTTGGTTGGGTTATCATTCTCTTCAGGGACCCCAGAGTTCAGTTTTTATGGCTCTGTTGGTCTCTTTTTAGAGCTTCTGTATCCTCAAGGTCTTTCTATCTTCTCCTTCTTTCATAAGATTTCCTGAACCCTGCCCAAAGTTTGGTTATGTGTCTCAGCCTCTGCTTATGTCTATATTTTAAGAAGCTTGTACTATGTTGAGTTTCTAAGCACCCCTCAAACGGTGCTTGGTTCTGTTTCCCCTGTATTCCTTCTGTCCTCCCTTTTCTTACTTCCCATTCCTCTTTCATTCTGCCATTCCAGTCCCTACCCTCTTGTCCATCCATAAGTATCTGTTCTATAAACAAAGCATTATAGGTGAACATAATAACTCAGAGATACTGGCAGCATACATCTGAACCAGATGGAGGTCTCAGTGCTAAGAGAAGTGGTCACAGACCCTCTACTTAACCCAGAATCTACCTGTAATTAATAATCACTACCAAGAAAAAATTAAGTTTCTCCAATGAATTCTCGCTGTTGATATAAACCACACTCAAAGGCAGTCCCAATGCTCAGTAGTAGCTGGACAACACAAAAGGAATCCAAAAGCATCATCTAAGGTTCTTTGTCTCACAGTGTTTGTCAGAGATCTTCTTTCCTTCCTTCTTTGCTTTCTTCATTCTTTTCTTCTTTATATTTATTTTATGGATTCTGCTTTTGTTTTTTGGGGATTCCTGTGTATGCAAATCTGTGTGTCTCTTTGTCTATATGTGTTTCTCATGATTTTCCTTGTTTCTCATGATTTGGCTCTTTTTGTTTGTTTGTTTGTTTGTTTTTTGTCCTATTCCATTTGTTTGTTTTATTTTATTTTATTTTATTATTTATATGGCTGTTTGTTTTGTAAGTTTTGAGAGAGTGTGTGGATTCAGTTGGGAATGGAAGTGGGTCAGATCTTGGAAGAGTTGGAAGGGGGAACTGTAATCAGAATATATTATATAAAATTGTTCTTTTCTATTTGTATAACTTCAAGTTTAAGATTTCTAAGTTTATATCTATATCTACATCATTTATACCTATATCTATATCTATCTTTATAGAAATATATTTAGTTTTGGAAATAAGGACTATTAAATATAGTTTCTTACTTTTAAAAGTTTATGCCATACTAACATTTTTATGTTAATGCTATTGCATAAATAAATTTATTTTTTCTTTTTATAATTTCAACAGGTGTTATTTTAAAGAAAGAAAAATCCCAAATAGTATGACTTTACCAGTAAAGACTTAGGAGCCAGATGCTGGGGTGAACATTTGCTAACACAGAGGCAGTGAAAGAACCTCAGTGTCCTTCCTACTCAGCTCAAGTTCCAAATGGAAAAAGCCGGAAGCCAAAAGCCCCTTCTTCTCCAGGATGTCTTAAATACCTTTCTCTCAAAGCCTCTCCTTTCTATTTAATTCCTATCAACTGGATTCTTGCTTTGCCTTTTGTCCTAGGGTAAACATCATTTAGCTCTTGTTTATAGATTAAACCCTTGGATTAAAGCGTGTGCCAGGGCTGAGCCACGCCATGCCCCCCTGTTCACAATAAACAGAAAGCTCTTGATTAAAGTGTGTGCCAGGGCTCAGCCACTGCACATCTTTTTTACATATTTTTGTTTTGTTTTGTTTTTTACTTTCTTTTTTAAAATTTTTTATTAATTACACTTTATTCATTTTGTACCCCCCATAAGCCCCTCTCTCCTCCCCACCCGATCCCACCCTCCCTCCCCTTTCTGCATGCATGCCATTCCCCAAGTCCACTGATAGGGGAGGATCTCCTTTCCTTTCTGATCTTAGTCTATCAGTTTTCATCCAAAGTGGCTGCATTGTCCTCTTCTGTGGCCTGGTAAGGCTGCTCCCCCTTCAGGGGGAGGTGATCAACGAGCAGGCCAATCAGATTATGTCAGAGGCAATCCCTCTTCCCATTACTATGGAACCCACTTGGACACTGAACTGCCATGGGCTACATTTGTGCAGGGGTTCTAGGTTATCTCTATGCATGGTACTTGGTTGGAGTATGAGTCTCTGGGAAGTTCCCTGTGTTCAAATTATCTTGTTTTTACAGATTTTTACAGTTCAAAATCTTGTGGCTCAAAATGGGGTCAAATATTCTGCAACAAAGATCTTTCCTCCACTTTCTTAGAGATATTCACTAGCAGAACACTAGCAACTGGTTCCAAAGATGCCCCTCTAGTGGTCCTTTAGTTTGCTGACCAGTTGACTTAATCACCACTGAAAATTTTGTAAGAGCAGACAGTCCATCTCAGAGAAAGCAAATGGGGTTTACTCCGTTTAAGTGAGGAAACATCAAAAAATGAGAACAATGACATTTATTTTTATTCCTCTTTGACAATATGGCAGAAAACATATCAAAAATTAAAAATTACAATTGATTGTAGGATTTCTTTCCTAAATTTCTCTTTTCCTTCTTTGTCCATTTATGGAATAATAAGTAAGCATTAAATATTGTCTGTGAAACTTTTTTAATTTTAGCTATAATATAGTCATCAAAATGGCATTTTCTGAGTATGCTCCTCTTTTTCTCATATTTTATATGTATGTTATCAATAAAACTGCATTTTTATTGGTATAATCACTTTTGTTGTTTCTATGATAAGACATATTTCATTTTACTCTAATTGATAGTTTTAATTTTTATAATCAATTATGTTAATCCCTCTGGACTTTATGTCATAATATGACATGAGAATAGAAAATACTTTAATAGTTTTCTAATTAGTTAACCTATTATCACAACGCCTCTAATAGATTATGTGATCATTATCATTTGTTTCTCTTCTTGATTGTTCCATTAGTTTTTGCTAACCCATTATGTCATTTTGTCATATATCACTTTTCAAAGTTAAAGATGACTTTATTAAACCAAGGGCGTACTTTGTCCCAATCATGTCCATCATATGGCTTTCAGTGGAATGTTCTGGATAAATTCTAGAAAAACTTACTTCTTTGATTCAAAAAAAGATAAAGTAACATATAGAAACGAATAGACTGAAGGTTGTCTTCTGAAATCTCCAATTATATTGGCTTGATGAATGTGTGAAATTTGATCTATACTATAGATATGAAATATAACCATAATTTGACATTGATGAAAATATGTTGGGTCATTATACATTCTAGGCTACCTCATGTTCTCAATTGCTCTCTGACCCTAAAGAATGACTACTTATCAGTTAATATTTTTGCTATTTAGGTGCATCCTTTTATTAGATTTTTTTTGAGATTATAATTTACTTATAACTTTTTTCCCTTCTCTTTCCTCCTTCCAAATCTCTTATAGGTCCCTTCCCACTGACACTTAAGTTAATGCCCTCTTCTTTCACTAATTACCATGAAATTAAGAGAGTCATCAAAGAATGATGTTACTAAACTACAATTTGACTACTATTGTAATTGTCATTAATATTAGTCAGCAATATTTTACACCTATGTTAGGGCAGGAAATAGTTTTGCATTTTGGAAGGAAGTATCTACCAGAGAGTTGCTCATTCTTCTGCAGAAAATGCAGCAATAGGTTATTATCTCCCTGGGTACATATCATTGATGGACATGGCCCTTTTTCCAGGTAAAGCTGTTCTTATGAAACAAATTAAGAAAGTGCAAATCTATTTTTCAAAATACAATATGTTTGCATGTTGGAGCTTGGCCTTTAGTTCCTTGCAGCTGGTGGAACTGACTGCATTCTACCATGCCCTAGCAATGATGACAATGTTTGTAGTTGTTTTTCTTGTTGTTGCTGCTACTGCTTTAGCAGCTATGTCTTCACCAGCATCAAATCACACAACAGTATCTTCCCATCCAGGGCAATTCAATATGTCATATGGCTGCCTCAGATGGGACAACTTATCCAGATAGGGTGGCCTGGCCTGCTGGGGCAGAGAGCACCCCAATATCCAGCCAGCCCAACAGCAGCAAATTCAGCAGCAGCAAGAGATGAAGCAGTAGACTGGATCCCAGGCCAGCTGAGCCGCACAAGCCCCTAATGGTGCATGTTCCCAAGACAGCCAGAGGCCTCATATCACATCCACCAACTGACCATCACATCCCTTAGTAAGCAGGTGTGGTTGCCAAGCCATCGTCCATTTTCCAAGGCCCCAGTCTCAGCCTGCTCACTCCATTTCAACAGCATGGACACAGCCCTAGCCTTCACCACTCTGTTTTTCTTTCTTCACAAACTGGATCATCCAACAAAGGAAACAAAATCACTTTGGCCAGGTCTGTGGTTCAGTCCTCCTTAAATGAATGCCCTCACCAGGAATGTGCTGTCCTGTGAACTGTCCCGTTTGGTGACACCACGGGAGACACACTAGAGAAGTTAGTGGATGGTTTATAACATTAGAACAATGCTTTTTTTTTTTTTTTTTTTTTTTTTGCTGTTGTTTTTCCTCTCATGTTCTTAGACATTTTGTGCTGAATGTCCAAGTTTCTAGGCTCTTTTTATTAAGCCTAGATGGGGCTGTGACTCCCATGGGAGAGCCAATTAGAGTTTAAAGAAACAATATAGATAGTATTACGGTTGTTAAAAACCGATTGATATAAATACACCCCATTTGCTTCCCAACACCCCTTTCTCATTATGTTTTATTTTAGGGGAAGGTAGAGTTGTTTGGATTTTTTTTGTCATGATTGATGGCTACTCATGCCTTTCAAAATGGGGAAACAAATTTGTTATATTTGTATTTTACTTTTATTTTCAATACTGAAAACATTATGTTTAGAATTAAGAAGTTAAGTAATATTTAGAAACTGGTTTCAGAAATAATGCATCTCATAATATGTCCAAATAATAAGCCCATGTCATTGGAAGATTTTTTTTTTCTATAGTGAACTCTGGGAACATCTCCAAGTATTATCCCTGGATGATAGGAATTGACACACATGAACATACTCACAGTATGTATATATACTGTGTGTGTGTATATATATATATATATATATATATACAGTATATATACTTTTACAAAAGTACTTCAGAGATGCATTCATCCAAGAATGTCCTCTCTGAGAAATTCAGTAGGTTGTTTTATTCCCAGTTAACCAGCAACCCAGGCACTGTGCAGAATCAGTTTCTCAGTCATCTTTATAAAATTCACAGATTTCTTCTTTTCTTTAAACATGCTAGAGAGTACCAGCACCTGCTGCAACTAGACAGAAGCAAAATGTGGATGCAGTGTTAACCGTGACCTTAACCCTTCCACGGAGTCATTAGGAAATCGAAACCCTGAGATCACAGAAGAAGTTACAATACTCAAAATAGAATAACGTTTCCTTTGAATTGGAAAAGGAAAGGATATTGCAGTTTATTACTTAATACTTTCATTTAATTTGCAGAGAGTCTAAAGAAATACCTGAAAAACACACTGTTTATTTGACCTCTATATACAATGATCAAATAGCTACCAAGGTAATTAATTATAGCAGTGTAATAAAGACCAAATTTCAGTGGAAATATCACCCTCTCAAGTAGACATTTACTTAACTCTAAAAGTGCTTAAGAAAATTAATGTTGTGCTTTTGCCTAGGTAAAGGACAACCTAATGAGTCAGGTTTGTTCTTAAAATCCTAGTATTGATATTTGCATCTTCATCAAAGTCTTTGTTCATTTAAAAATAAACTTTTAAAATTCCAATTAAAATGGATTATGAGAAAATGCATTTAGGAACATAATAAAAAACTGAACTTTCTGTACACAAGTATTTGGTTTAATTAAAGTAGATGGTCTTGGTAAACAAATAGTCATGAGAAGGTCACGGTTGATTAAGTACATAATAGGCATTCTCATTCAGACCTACTGAAGCCAGTTTTACCTCTTACGAATATGTTGATGATAATCTGAAATGTCTCATAACTTTTAAAATAATAAAATGATTTTAAAATGTAATAAGTGTAATTAGTAGAAAGGTAATTACAGGGATATTGATATGACTTACTTGGGCTACTCAGTTGTTGATTTAGGTGACTGCAATCCAGCTTCTCTGAGCTACAACTTAATTTTTGTGTTGTTCTTGTTGCTGCTGCTGTTCTTATTATTACTGTCATTTAGAAGCAATTGGCAGCTGAAGCACAGGGTATGGGTAGAAGTGTTAAGGGGACAGAAACTTTTTTTTTTTTTTTTTTTTTAAAGGAAAACTCATTCTGATTAAGAGAATTAACTCTCTGGCCTGAGTGAAAACCTACAATTTCAGCTGGACTGGGACCAATGATTTTTGCTAAGATTGTTTATTTATTTTAATTCTTTATTAATTACACTTTATTTACTTTGTATCCTCCCTGTGGTTCCCTCCCTCCTTCTGTCCCAATCCTTCCCTTCCCCCACCCTCTCCACTGCATGCCCTTACTCAACTCCACTGATAGGGGAGATCTTCTTTTCCTTCCTTCTGATCCTAGTCAGTTAGGTCTCATCGGGAGTGGCTGCATTGTCTTCTTCTGTGGCCTGGTAAAGCTGCTTCCCTCTCAGGGGGAGGTAACTAAAGAGCAGGCCAATCAGTTCATGTCAGAGACAGTCCCTGTTCCTATCACAATGGAACCCACTTGTATACTGAACTGCCATGGGCTATATCTGTGCAAGGGGTCTCCTTTGCTAAGATTTTTGCTAATGATTTTTGCCAATCCCTAGAAAGTCAGGTTCACCTGAAGCCATGCTACAAAGATGTGTGAAATACTTACTCCTTTAACCAGCCAGTGCACTTTTCCTTACCAGAATTCCCACCTACTAGCTAATTCCTTAGTTAACTAAGTCACCATAAGTATTATCACCTGTA
Source organism: Psammomys obesus (assembly GCF_907164565.1). Classification (NCBI taxonomy): domain Eukaryota; kingdom Metazoa; phylum Chordata; class Mammalia; order Rodentia; family Muridae; genus Psammomys; species Psammomys obesus. Next base: position 9,739,025 of record NW_026594083.1, on the reverse strand, counting down.
TTCTGCCTCTTGCAGTTCAGAACCAAAGTATAATTTTTAACATAGCTGTAATTCCTTCTTTTCCTTTTTCTGAACCTCCCCTCCCTGTCCCATGCCTGAATTCTGCCATGTGCTGAACCTTCATACTACAGACTCATAGAGTTGAAATTTAAAACTTGTTTGTCCTGTTTTTTTTTTCTTTTCTTTTAAAATACTAATAAAATTAACTTCAAGCTTCCATTTGAGGCTGTCCTTAAATTGTTGTATTAATGAAAATATGATTCCAAGAAAGAATCCCAATTCCTTTTGTATCAGAATTATTTCATATAGTCCTTCTCCTCCAGACTACTAGAAGTCTTTATTGTGATGTCTTTTTTTTTTTTTTTCATTAATGAAAACACTTGGTATTTTTTAGCTTTCTTTCCTCTAGTTCTTTGTCTTGTCTGGAAAAGCTAGATATAGATGGTAAGTCTCACACCCTGGAGAAATGGCTGAGGCAGCTATTTAACATATCAAAGTGGACCTGGCCTCTTGGTTATCCCAGGATCCCTCAGTCCCTACATGTTACTGGGCATGGCTGGCATATCCCACCCTCTAATCAGAACTCTCTAGCCCAGGGGCTGGCTGCCCTTCCCCCAGAGGTTCTTGCTTACATAATCCAGCCATTATGGTTACCCACTTTTTTTTTCTTTAACCACTTGGCCCCTTGGCTTATGCACCTGATTACCCTCTCTCTCCTCCCCTCTCCTCAGATACTAGTTAACTTAGTGATGACTGAGAATAAATTTCTTCTTCATAATCAGTGTTGGGAATTACCTCCTTTTCCCATACTAACACTGGAAAGAGAAATATCAATATTTTCTCCTTAAAGTATAAGATATTATAACAGCGGTTGTGATCCTTGGATCATGTTTGGCAGACTACAAAAAAATAAGTTTTATTGAACATTTATTAGAAATAAGATAAAAGCGAATTCCCAAAGTGGAAGGCTCAAAAGTGGATACCTTCCCAAGCTGCAAAGACTTCACACCTCTAAATATTTACAGGACATCATCAGGGGAGAAGGTAAAGGGTTGCTTCTCTCAGTTTACACAGGATAACTGATTTCTTCCCAATACCCGAGTTATTCCAGAAACTAGGTCGTCAGCTAAAGATCAAAAAAGGTCATCGATTCGACGTGTTTTGATGCTTAGAATGTTGTCCTAGACATTAAGCGCCTGGGCAGATAACTGAGGGTCTCCAGATGTACAGGGTCTTAATGGTTCCAGTTCTTAATTACCTAGGTTTCCTCTAAGTCCTGCTGTAATTGCTATTTGAAAAGGTAGAACTAGCTCTCAGGGCTTTGTTGAGGCCCATGGAAGGTAAGCTACTTCATTCTGGTCAAAATACAGATTCTGAGTTCCACCTCTGGTCTTGGATAAAGTTAATTTAAACAGCCCAAAACATTATAAAGAACTTACAAGGGTATGGGAATAAAATGACTCTAATCAATTATAAATGTTGTTCTCATATTTTAATAATCTCTTATAATGGTCTGTAATGTTTCCATTGTAGGAGATAGTTTATACAGTCCATTTGCTATTTTTTAATTGCCTATCTAACACTTATTTTTGTAAGCACAGAAGCAAAAAGGGTCTACATCAGGTCCTCTGCATATATATTTATAGCTTTCAGTTGAGTGTGTCTCTGATTCTCATGCCTTTCCTTGTGGCTCTTTTCTTTCTGTTGATTTGCATTGTCCAACTGTTATGTGAAGGTTTTTGTTTTGTTTTACTTACTTCATTTATTTATTTATTTATTTATTTATTTATTTATTTATTTATTTATCTCTTTCTTTCTTTCTTTCTTTCTTTCGAAGGGAAAGTTGGGAGCGAGGGGACATTGCGTCCCCATTATGCTGGTGGAGAAATGGTTGGTATGTGTTTGGTTCTGCTCATTGGGCTTTTGTCCTCTGCTTCTGATACTTGTTTTTAAATTATATTTCTGTAGTTGATTTCAAGCATGACCCCAGGCTGACCCTCCTCTTCCCCTAGTCCCACCATCATACCCCATTTTCTCCTCTCCACTCTCACCCTTCTAATAAAACAGGAGGATCCTAAGGGTTACCAACCTACTCTGGCACTTCAAGTCCCGACAGGACTAAATGCAGCAATTTCTTTTATCAAGGCTAGAGGAGGCAGCCCAACTAAGGGAAAGGGATCTCTCAAAAGCCTGTCTTTTCTGATGAGCAACAAAAAGAGCCTACATATGAATGGGAGGGGAGTTGGGGAAGAACTGAGAAAAATAGAGGAAGGAGAACTTTGGTCAGAATATATTATATGAGAAAAAAATCTATTTTTAATAAAAGGAGGGACTAATCACACGTGTTCTCATATGATGTCTCCTTTTGCTTCTGTCCCATCTGAGTCTCTATCTGTCAAGTGCTCTAACAGGCATCAGGGAAATACCAATTCTGCCAATGCATATACAGAAAAATGTCCATTCTCACTTAATTTATTCATTTATTTCTGAGATAGAGTCTCTCTACGTAGTCTTGGCTATCCTCAAACTTGTTACACATACCAGGCTGGCCACAGACTCACAGAGACCTTCTTTCCTCTGCTTCCTGTGTTCTGTGATTAAAGATATGTATGATCATGCCTGGCTATCCTCAGGGTACTTTAAAAGTGAGGCATGAGTGGCAAAGTCATGCCATCAGGAGTTCAAGGGAAAATTTTCTTTAATTTGAGGTCAGCCTACCTGTATATGACTCTGTCTCAGAAAACCAAATAAATAAATAAATAAAATAAATATATAGAATTTAAAATGCCTTACAAAGCCACAGAGGAAGACTAGGCAGCCAGTCCAGATGAGACCTGATAGGCTAGGGTCAGAAGAAAAGAGGTCCTCTCCTATCAGTGTACTTGGAGAGGAGTAGGGAGAAGATGAGGGAGGGACCATGGGATGGGGGAGGGAATAATGAAAGGGGCTACAGCTGGGATACTAAGTGAATAAACTGCAATTAAAATAAAAAAATAAAAATTCTCAAAAAAGACTCTTAAAAAAAAAAGAAAAGCACCTAGAATACATTATGATGTACTCAATGCTCCACAAAAGTTTCAAATGAAAGACAAATTTTATTTGCTGTGAAATTTGTTTAGAACAATTGTATTTTCAGGTAGCATTTTATGTGATGGTTGATGCATAGTATTTTGTAAATCAAATATATCCAAATTAATTCAAATTAAATTTACTATGGTAGAAAATTGGTTAAAAAAGAATCTAAAATGCTGCATAACATAAATATAATTTAGTTTAAAATGCACTCTAGCAAATCAAAATAAAGTTAATATGGTTTAAAAAAAAGAAAATTAAACTATAATTACCAAATATTAAAAAAGGAGTTCAAAAATAAAGCAAAGCTGTCTCATATAATGTATTTAACCTTGTCTCAATGCTTATCTCTCAGTATTAACATGATGCTACCTTGTAAATTACAAAGAAAAATAAACATGATAAAAAAATAAGGTAGCTTTTCTGTTGAGATGATAAAGATAGACTTGGGGTAAAAGTAAGAATCCTGGTTGTATAGAACATATATGCTAAAATGGAATTAACTGAATTAGCAAAGCTAGGAAACAAGGTTTTTAAAAAGTGGGAGACAGGAGAGATGGCTCAGTCAGTAGAATGCTTGCCTTGTAAATGTGAGGACCTTAATTTAGTCCTCAGCCACAATATAAACAAAATGAAACAAAACAGAAACAAAGACCCAAACAAATAAAGAAACAAAGCTGAGTATAAGATTATAATGCCTTAGGTAGTTAACCTTGGCTTATCTTCCAGTTCAGCTGAGTAGTTAAATCTCTCATGGAGGCTGCTGTGAGACCCTGTCTCCAAAGTAAGGAAAAACATTTGAAAAAAGTACTAATGCCAAACCGTAGCCTTCACATTTGCAGGCATGAACAGGCCTCTACACCTACACATGCTGTGAGGAAGATGTATTCTCCCATACACGCGTCCTCCCACACATGCACACATACATATACATGCCACACACCCAATAGAAAAATGAGAGACTACAGCTTTCTTTATTGTTGGCTTTTATGTCGTCCTGACTCAAGTTAAGTCAACTGAGAAAATGCCTGCAAATTACTGGTCTATAGGTGAGCCTGTGGGGAATTTTCCTGATTATCTCTTGATGGGGGAGCGGCCAGTCCTTTTTGGGTGGCACAACCTTTGGGCTGGTTGTTCTGAGTTCGTATATTAGAAAAAGTATTGGAAATATCAATGGTTAAAAATTACTAATCATTTAGTTCTGTCTCAATGATCCGTTTATTGGTGAGAGAAGCATGTTGAAGTCTCCTACTATTTTATTATTATTTATTATTATTATTATTATTATTATTATTATTATTATTATTATTATTATTATTTATTACAACATTTTTGTATCCTGGCTGTGGACCTTTCCCTTGCCTCCTCGAAATTCCACCCTCCTACCCTCCCTTCCTCATCTTCCCTTATGCCCCTCCCCTAGTCCACTGATAGAGGAGATCCTCTGCCCTTTCCATCTGATCTTAGCTTATCAGATCTCATCAGGACTGGTTGCATTGGCTTCCTCTGTGGCCTGGCAAGGCTGCACCCCCCAGAGGGAGATGATCAGAGAGACTGCCACTGAATTCATGTCAGAGAAAGACCTGATCCCCTTACTAGGGACCCCACTTGATATCTCCTACTATTAATAAATGGGGTTCGGTGTGTGATTTAAGTTTTACTAATGTTTCTCTTTTTGTCTTTTCTTTTTCGTTATTATATTATTGTTATTTTTCACAATGTATTCACTGCTTATCCTGGTTTTAAGCCCTTCCCTCATCTCCTCCCAATCCCACCCTCCCTACTTCTTCCTCCCCTATCTCTTTTCCCTAATCCATTATAGGGGAGGACTCCTCCCCTACTGTCTGAACCTAGCCTATCAGCCTATCAGGTCTCATCAGGACTGCCTGGATCCTCTTCTTCCATAGGCTGGCTAGATTACCCCACCAAAGAGAAGTAATCAACAGGCAGGCAACTGAGTTCATGTGAGAAACTGTCTCTTCTCCTCTTAATAGGGAACCCACATGGAGACTGAATGGTGTACGGGATTCATTCATTTCCTTTTTAAAGGCTTTTATCATCTTTATAAGATTGGATTTAAGGTCATCTTTTTATTTTTATTTTTATTTTATTAATTACAGTTTATCCACTTTGTATCCCAGCTATAGCCTTCTCCCCCATTCCCTCCCAATCCCACTCTCCCTCCATCTTCTTCTCCGATGTCCCTCTACCAGTCCAATAAAGGGGAGGTCATCCTCCCTTTCCATCTGACCTCAGTTTATCAGGTATTATCAACACTGGCTTCCTTGTTTTCCTCTGTCGACTGGTAAGTCTGTTCCTCCCTCAGGTAGAGGTAATCAAAGAGCCAGCCCATGAGTTCATGTCAAAGATGGTGTCTGGTCCTGTTACTGGACACTCTTGGACACTGAGCTTCCATGGGCTACTTCTGTGAATTAGTTTTAGGTTATCTCCATGCATGGTGCTTGTTTGGAGTATCAGTCTCAGAAAAGACCCCTGTGCCCAGAGTTTTTGGTACTGTTGCTCTCCTTGTGGAGTTCCTATCCTAGGAGTTGTCTCCCGGTCTTTCTATCTCCCACTTTTTTCATAAGTTTCCCTAAACTCTGCCTAAAGTTTGGCTATGACTCTCAGCATATGTTTTGATATCCTACTAGGTAGAGTCTTTTAGAGGCCCTCTGTGGTAGGCTCTTGTCCTGTTAGCTGTTTTCTCCCTCTTCCGATGTCTGTCCCATTTGTCTTTCTGAATGAAGATCTAGCAACTTACCCAGGATCCTCCTTCTTATTAGCTTCCTTATGTGTACAGATTTTAGTATGATTATCCTATATTATATGAATAATATCCACTTATAAATAAGTATATACCATGTGTATCATTCTGGTTCTGTGATACTTCACTCAGGATGATCTTTTCTAGATCCCACAATTTGCCTGCAAATTTCTTGATTTCCTTGTTTTGAATTTCTGACTAGTATTCCATTGTGTAAATGTACCATAATTTCTGTATCCAGTCCTTAACTGAGGGACATCTGGGTTGTTTCCAACTTCTGGCTATTACAAATAAAGCTGCTATGAACATGATTAAACAAATGTCCTTGTTGTATACCTGGGTATCTTTTGGATATATGCATAGGAGTGGTATAGCTGGACCTTGAGGTAGCACCATTCCTAATTGTCTAAGAAAGTACATGACTGATTTCCAAAGTAGTTGTACAAGTTTACATTCCCACCAGCAATGGAGCAGAGTTCCTCTTTCTCCATATCCTCTCCAGCATGTGTTTTCACTTGAGTTTTTTATATTAGCCATGCCAAAGCAATACAAAGGAAAAAAAGATAACATCTTCACCAAATGGTGCTGGTCTAACTGCATGTCTACATGTAGAAAAATTCAAATATTTAAATACTTATCACCCTGCACAAAACTAAAATCCAAGTGGATCAAAGGCCTCAATATAAAAACGGACACACTAAACCCGTTAGAAGAAAAAGTGGGGCAGAGCCTTGAACTCATTGACACAGGAGACAACTTCCTGAACAGTACAGCAACAGCATAGGTTCTAAGATCAACGATCAATAAATGGGACCTCATGAAACTGAAGCACTTCTGTAAGCAAAGGACAGTGTCTTAACAAAATGGCAGCCTACCGACTAGAAAAGAATCTTCACCAACCCTATATCTGACAGAGGGCTAATATACAGAATATATAAAGAAGTTCAGAAGTTAAGCAGCAACAAATCAAGTAATTCAATTAAAAAATGGGATAAGGAGCTAAACAGAGAATTCTGAATAGAGGAACATCAAATGGTAGAGAAACACTTAAAAGATTTCTCAACATCCTTAGTCATCAGGGAAATGCAAATCAAAACAACCCTGAGATTTCACCTTACACCCATCAGAATGGCTAAGATTATCTTTTTGTGCTTTACCTGTGTTAGAATATCCAGGGCTTGTTGTAGTAAGATAGCTCAGTTCTAGTGGTGCCATGTTGCCCTGATTTTGGTGATTGTGTTGTTACCATAGTCTCTAGCCATCTGGATGCCCTTGATGTCCCTGTGTTGGCTGTGCCTCAGGTGGGCCTGAATGTTTCTGAGGTTGTCAGGCCTCTGCTGGTTGTGCCCCTCTTCTGACTCTGCTAGCTGTGCCCCAGGTGGTTCACGCAGATAGGAAGTAGGCAGAGAGGGCTCTATACTGAATGTTTCTCTGGGACACTCCCAGGCTTCCTAGGAATGGTGGGCAATGGAGATCAGAGCTCATGTGTAGCTCACCAGTGCTGGCGGTACCCCTGATGGATCATGCACATTGAATAATTATTTTTAATAGAACATTTTATTGTCAAGTATATGGATATTTGAATAATCAAAACATCAGCAAAATGGGAAAAACATTCAAACTTAGCATTAATGTTATTGTATCTCCCTCTCTTCTTCTTTCTCTCTCTCACTGCCCCCCCATGCCTGCTCTCCCTCTCATTATAGTGTCTGTGTAAGCAGAGATGCATGTGGATGGGAGAAGAGGTGTCATTTTCCCTCACTGCAAAATCTGGTGACTGTATGCCACCCAATATGGGTGCTGAGAACTAATTTGTGTTTTCTAGAAAAGCACTGAGCAATCTTAAGTGTTTTTTTCAGCCACACAAACCTATTATTTAGATGAATATTCAGTAGAAACTATACTGAGCAGCTTTTGAATTTTTTTTTCTTTCTTTTAATTATTATTATTTTTTAACACTTTATTCACTTTGTATCCCCCCATAAACCCCTCTATCCTCTTCTCCCAATCCCACCCTCCCGCCCCCTTCTTCATACATGCCCCTCCCCAAGTCCACTGATAGGGGAGGTCCTCCTCTCCTTCCATCTGATCTTAGTCTATCAGATCACATCCAGAGTGGCTGCATTGTCATCCTCTGTGGCCTGGTAAGACTGCTCTCCCCTCAGGGGGAGGTGATCAAAGAGAAGGCCTTTCAGATTGTGTTAGCTGCAGTCCCTCTTCCCATTACTATGTAACCCACTTAGACACTAAACTGCCATGGATTACATCTGCGCAGGGGATCTAGGTTATCGCCATGCCTGGTACTTGGTTGGAGTATGGGTCTCTGGGAAGACCCCTGTGTTCAAATCTTCTAGTTCTGTTGTTCTCCTTGTGGGGTTCCTGTCCTCTCCATAACCTACTATTTTCCACTTCTTACATAAGATTCCATGCATGGACATCAGAAGAAGAAGAAAGCAGGAAACAACCTAGGAACCTGCCACAGAGGCCTCTGAAAGGCTCTGCCCTGCAGACTATCAAAGCAGATGCTTAGACTCTATGGCCAACTGTTGGGCAGAGATTTTTAAACTTTATTTTGGCTACAGTAAGGTGGTGTTTGTAGAGGCAGCCAGCAGAAGTTTCTAGTTATTTGTATGGTCATGAGAGCAAACACCCATTGCTTAGGATCAAATTTGAGGCTGTGATGTTCCCTGTGTTAGGTATATTAAATGAGACCCAGCTCTTACTAGGTTTATAAATATGAACTCTATCATTAATTGAAGATCACCAGGCCAGCACAGCCATATACAGTGGTCCTATGTTTCTACCTTAATTATCTAAATATCTTCTGTGTCTATACTGACATTTGTTTCCATATTAAACAACTTGTCATTGTCACAGAAAAAAATGCAGAAAAGGAACATTTTTCAATGTTTTTAGTTCACGTTACTTTTGTGGAGCATGAATGAACTTAATTGGCTAATGTGAAAACTTTTAAATTTCATTATTGAATTTGTGATCTTAATACATGATCTCAATAATTATATGAATGTAAAGAAATCAATATTCTCATAGAAGTCGTCATTAGAGATGTCCTCATTGTTCTCCTACAGCTCTAATTGGAGATATAAATATGTAACAGTTGTGTAATGCAATAGTTAGAACACTGTATCAGTGACAGCATTGCACAATGAGCTTCTAATAAAGGCTGAATTTTAACCCAGAGACCTAAGACATGGGATTCATAGAGTAGAGCTCTCAGTGATATGTTTTTTTCAAATCTTATTGCTATCGGAAACAATAATTTAGAAACAAGAGTTTATTTCAAAATAACAGGAAAACATCTTAACAAAATTTATTTTTGCTCTTTGGAAACAAAATGACATTGAATATACTTAATTTTTCATGTATCCCTATAGACAGGACAGTAAGTGTTCAGCAACAACGACAAAAATGTTTACTTGATTTTATTTAACCGTGAATTCCCTGTATCATTTATTTATTTATCTTCTAAAACCAGCAGTTTTACCTATTGCCACAAAGATGAAGCATTTGATGAGGTGACTTGATTAAATAAGTAGTGGACTTCTTTTTTCAGTGCAATTATTTTATTTGTTGCCATTGAAGTAGTGTTAGTTCCTTGATGAAGATGTCACTTTAAAGATAAACTGAGGACTTCAAAATTTCTTCCTCTGAGAAAAAGTTTCTGAATGTAAATTGATACACAAATTCCTCAGCACATCACCTAAGTCTATCATAGGTCGCAGTCTACCAAATATTTCACTTTAACTGCTTTAGGTTGGCACGTGTTTAAACTTTGTTAATAATCAGTTTTGCCACTCTTTGCCAATTAGCCTAGAGCCAGGAGTATGTTTTGATATGATGCATGGGAGAGTAGCACACCAACTTAAATACTGATACTTATATGAATACTACAGCCACAAGAACCTGAAATTGTTCTATCGCTACCCCTGCACATCTTGCAAAGTTTTTGTGGGTGGATTGGTGTTCCTCTTCCTTCACTAGGAGTCTGGTCTGGTTAGAGGGCAGCCTCTTCAGTGTCCATTAGCCCTGCTGCTAGGAGTCTCCGCTAGAGTTAGCACCATATCACCTCAGGAGACTACCCTGTTGTAGGGCTCCAGCTTGTTTCAGAGATGCCACCTCCCTGGATTCTCTTCTCTCTGCAAGCCCTCTATCCTACCCCACCCCCACATTCCCTTACATCTAATCCTCACCCTCATTTGCCTCCAAATTTCCTCTCCTGTCCAGTTCCCTCTTTCAACCACTGCTGATGTCTATTCTATTTCCACTTCTGAGTGAGATTCAAGCATGCTCCCTTGGGCCCTAATTGTTAGTTAGTTTCTTTGAGTCTGTGAATTGTAGTACAGTTACCCTGTACTAAATGGCTAAAATCCACTTATAAGTGAGTAACATACTATGTGTGTCTTTCTGGGTCTATGTTACCTCACTCAGGATGATATTTTATAGCTCTATCCATTTGCTTGCAGACTTCATAATTTCCTTGTTTTTAATACCTAAGTAAATTCTGTTCTGTAAATGTACCATGTTTTCTTTATCAATTCTTTCGCTGAGGAACATCTAGGGTGTTTCCAGTTTCTGCAAGGATAAAAATAGAGATTGAGACAATGTCCAACCACTGCCTAGTCCAAACTGAGACCCATGCCATTGGAGAGAGCCAATGTCATGGGAGAGAGCCAACCCCTGACACTATTAACAATACTTGCTATGCTTGTAAAACGGAGGCTAACATAGGTGTCCTCTGAGAATCTCCACCCAGCAGTGAATTGAAACAGATGCTGAGACTCACAACCAAACATTGGGCAGAGCACAGGGAGCCTTATGGAAGGGTGGGAGGAAGGATAGAAGGACCCAGTGGGGACATGAGGTCCACAAGAAGACCGACAGAGTCAACTAACCTGGGCCCAGGGGGTCTTGAGGAGACTGAAGCAACAACCAAAGACCATGTAGGGACTAGACCAAGACCCTCTATGCATATGTACTCATTGGGCAGCTTAGTCTTCATGTGGATTTCTTAGTAAGGGGAACAGAGACTACTGTCTCTGGCATGGACTCTGTTGCTTGTTTTTCATTTCCCCCTGGTGGGGCTGGCTTGCCAGGCACAGAGAACACACTAAGTTCTGATGCTACTTGACTTTATGTGCTTCCATAAGTTGGTTGGAGGAGGCTCCTCATTTCTGAGGGATAGGAGAGGAGGAATAGGGGAAAGAGGGAGGAAGGATAGGACCAGGAGAAGAGGAGGAGGGGGGTACTATTGCAATGTAAAGTGAGTAAAATAATAATAAGAAGAAGAATAAAGATAAGAAGAACCTGAAATTGTCAGCACTTTTGATATTCATGACTCAGTCATGTTACAGGGAGCTTGAGGGCAAGCTATTAGTGGTGCATCTTAGCTCTGCTCACTACGTCGTCTTCTCATCTGGGCGCCAAAACAAGCAAGAACAGTCTGGGGTATGATGTTTTATCCAGAGGAGGTCAGTCCCTCATATAGATGACACATTTTAGTTCTGTTGGGGTATATATTTCAGTTTCATTGTCACTTCTTTGATCAAAAATATTATTCATGTTAAAAGGCTAAAATCTAGTGAGATAGTGTATAATTTCCAATCACAGGATACGAAAGAAAGTCCTTTGTTAATGAATGGGTGTGTAGATGTCTATTCTGAGACAGAATAGGTAGGACAATAACTCTTTTGAGGCCATTTACATCCATAATCATGCTCATATTCTATATATTATACTTTTTTCTGGTACAAAATGTAATTTAGGTAGTAAACCTTGGTTTTTCTAAAAATACTGCCAGAAATGTAATACTAACTGTATCTCTCTCAGTTTATAGTACCTTCTAAAGGATAGAGATCTTATTGACCATAAGAGTTTATTAGTCTCAGTTGGGGCATGTTTGGGGATGAAATTAATCCCCCAGCTTTATTTCTGCTTACACGTCAAAGTCTCATGTGTTTATAAAATAATTTTATTCTGACTCAGAATAATGACATATACTTGTTAGTTCTATAGGAGTGAGGATGAAGATAAAATGATTTTATTATGTGTGTAATCATATATATCTATAACTATTTATCATCTATCAATATCTATTTATTATTTATCTTTCTGTATATTTTTAAATAAATATGTGTAACGAAAGATATTTTTTAATTAGGAAAGTTAAAACAGTAATGTAAGTGAAAAAGTTAATATTAAAGAAAATAATATAACTTTTATATAATATCCTTTTTTTCTTCTACAAATTGTAATTTTAGGTAGTAAATATTGGTTTTCTAAAATTATTGCCAGAAATGTAATAAATATAATAAAACACAAAAATGTGTGGAGATAAACATAAAATGTATCTTGCACACCAAATATTTTCCTATCATGCCAAATTTTTGCATTACTGATAAAAGGATGATTAGTTCAGAATTGCAGAAAAACTTAGAGAAATAAATGCTTCTGACAGTATTTTTTGAACTCCTAAAATTTCAGTTTGCCATGTTATATTATATAACCTTGCTCTAATTCCATAAATATATGGATTTTTTCAAACATGATTTTTTTTCAGTAAATGAGATGTGAGAGAGTGGGTTAAGGCTACCTGCCTGAGGATATAAAGCGAAAAGGATGATTTGAAATTTTCTTGTTTGTTTTTTGAGACAGAGTTTCTTTGGGTTTTGTGGGTGGGTTGTTTTTCCCATTCGTCTGCTAGGAGACTAGTGCAGTTAGTGGGTGTCCTCTTCAGTCTCTATACTACTTGGGATTTCTGCTTGAGTATCCACAAAACCTCCGCAAGAAGACCAACAGAGCCATCTAACCAGGGCTGACAGGGGATTGCTGACACTGAGGAATCAACCAGGACCCTGCAGGAACTGGATCTAGGCCCTCCTACAAACACGGAGCAGGTGGGCAGCTTAGGCCTTATATGGGTCCTCTAGTAAGGGAAGTGGGGACATCAGACACAGACTCACTTGCCAAATTTTTTATCACTTTCTCTTGGTTGTGCTGCTTTGCCAGGCCATAGGCCTTGACAAGCTCAGCTAGTCTGGGTAGGAAAGGAAGCTCCCCTTTTCTGAGGAAAAGAGAAGAGGGAAGGAGGAGAGAAGGGGAGAAAAGAGGCAGAGTGAACCAGGGAGGGTTGGAAGGATGGGCCTACAACACGGATGTAAAGTGAATAAAAAAAAATTAAAAATGAGAAAAAAAATTACTTTTTTTTCTAATTTTTTTTTAATTTTATTTTTTTCTTATCAGTTACATTTTATTAACTCTGTATCCCAGCTGTGTCCTGATCCCTCATTCCCTCCCAGTCCCTCCCTCCCTCCCTCATCTCCACCTTGCCCCTTGCCAGGTCCACTGATAGGGGGGACCTCCTCCCCATTCATCTGATCCTGTTTTATCAGGTATCCTCAGGACTGGCTGCAAAGCTCTCCTCTGTGGCCTAACAGGACTGCTCCTCCCTTGGGGGGTAGGGAGGCCAAAGAGCCAGTCATTGAGTTCCTGTTAGAAATAGTCCTTGTTCCCCTCACTATGGGAAACCAATTGGTTACTGAGCTACCACAGGCCACATCTGAGCAGAGGTTCTAGGTTACATTCATACATGGTCCTTGGTTGCATG